>NW_014578126.1:39136-47607 GCF_000485595.1 Priapulus caudatus
TAACAATAACTCGTGGCTGGGTCTGTAATTTTAATAAGAATAACAATAACTCGTGGCTGGGTCTGTAATTCTAATAATAATAACAATAACTCGTGCCTGGGTCTATGATTCCTTTACCTGACAGTACACCCTTCACCTGAATCTATCTCATGGCAGCATCTATACCTCGTACGTGACCCACACACCTGACCTCGTATCAGCGTGGGCTATCCCCGTACAACCGACCGACAGACTGACTCGGGGTTCTCCCTACATTGCGCAAACCGGGCGCGCCCGCCCCGTTTGGGAAAACTACCCCCACGTTTCAATCGTTGCGCCCCGATTAAATTCCACCACAATAAAAGTTTGACAGCGCAGGAATCGATCGTCAAGAATTCCCATTCGACCAGGGCCCCCCTAGTTTCCCCTCCCCCCTCCCCTCCCCGCCTCCCTTCCCCCCTCCCCCTTCCCCTCCCCCCTGTTTCAATTTTATCCTGGGGAGAACCCTGTGACTGACAGCGTCACCCTCTACGACCGACCGACTGACTCACGACGTCTGCCACACTATAACTGACTAACTGACGGTGGCGTCTGGTTCAACGACAGGTTGAGCAGATCCTGCGCATCGAGATGTCGTCCATACAGAAGCAGTATTACAAGTGGATTCTCACGAAGAACTACAAGGAGCTGAGCAAGGGCCTGCGCGGCGTCGCCAGCTTCGTCAATCTCATCATGGAGCTGAAGAAATGCTGCAACCACTCGTACCTGGTGCGGCCGTCCGAGACGACGCCCGCTACGCAGAACGAACACCTGCAGGTAGGGGGCGCCGTGCGTAACGCACGCGGTTAGGGGGCGCCATGTGCGCGCGCGTAGGAGCGCAGCGCTGCAACCACTCGTGCGGCTGTCCGAGACGACGCCCGCAATGCATAACGCACGCCTGCAGGTAGGGGGCGCCGCGCAGAACGAACACCTTCATGTTGGGGGGCGCCACATGTGCATTTAGTAGCGAGCGGCTGCAGCTAGGTGGCGCCGCACATGCGTATGGCGGCGAGTGTCTGCAGCCAGGGGGCGCGGCAAGCCTGAGTTGTCGTAGCTTGCCGCAACGAAGCCCCGTCGCCGCGGTAACGTCATCTCTCTCTCTTCTCTTCTCCACAGAACATGATTAAGGGCAGCGGGAAGCTGATCCTGCTGGACAAGCTGCTGACGCGCCTGCGCGACACGGGCCACCGCGTTCTCATCTTCTCCCAGATGGTGCGCATGCTCGACATAGTCGCCGATTACCTCACCCTGCGCCGATTCTCCTTCCAGGTGAGTTCGCGGGGAGGAGGTGGGTGGAGGAGGAGGAGGAGGTAGAAGAGGGGGAGGAAAAGGAAGAGGAGGAGGTGGGGGAGGAGAAGGAGAGGGGAATAAGTGAGGGGGGTGCAGTGAGGTAAAACAGGTGGAGGATAGTGAGAGGTGAAAGAGTTGGGGGCAGGTGGGATGAGCACCTGTGTTCCATCACAAGTCTTCACTCCCTGCTCTCACACGTGCAATGCTATTCCATTAAACATCTACACTCCCTTCTCTCTCTCACGTGCACCGCTATTCCATCATTGTTTCAGCGTCTGGATGGCTCGACCACTTCAACGTCTTAACTCCCACTCCCCCTCTCTCTCACACTCCCCATCTCTCTCTCTCACATGTGTCTTTACTCACCCTCTCTCTTGCACGTGTCTTAACTCCCACTCCCCCTCTCTCTCACACTCCCCATCTCTCTCTCACATGTGTCTTTACTCCCCCTCTCTCTCACATGTGTCTTTACTCCCCCTCTCTCTTACACGTGTCTTAACTTCCCCCTCCCCCTCTCTCTTACACGTGTCTTAACTCCCCCTCCCCCTCTCTCTTACACGTGTCTTAACTCCCCCTCCCCCTCTCTCTTACACGTGTCTTAACTCCCCCTCCCCCTCTCTCTTACACGTGTCTTAACTCCCCCTCCCCCTCTCTCTTACACGTGTCTTAACTCCCCCTCCCCCTCTCTCTTACACGTGTCTTAACTCCCCCTCCCCCTCTCTCTTACACGTGTCTTAACTCCCCCTCCCCCTCTCTCTTACACGTGTCTTAACTCCCCCTCCCCCTCTCTCTTACACGTGTCTTAACTCCCCCTCCCCCTCTCTCTTACACGTGTCTTAACTCCCACTCCCCCTTCACCGCTCTCTCGTGCGTGTTTCAGCGGCTGGACGGCTCGATACGAGGGGAGCTGCGTAAGCAAGCGCTCGACCACTTCAACGCGGAGGGATCGACGGACTTCTGCTTCCTGCTGTCGACGCGGGCGGGCGGCCTCGGCGTGAACCTAGCCACCGCCGACACCGTCATCATCTTCGACTCCGACTGGAACCCGCAGAACGACCTTCAGGCGCAGGCGCGCGCCCACCGCATCGGTCAGAAGAACCAGGTTAGTGTTAGAGGGAGGGAGGGTGGAGGCAGGGGAGGAGGGGGATGAGGAGGAGTGTTTGTGTGTAGAACGACCTTCAGGCGCAGGTGCGCGCGTACCGCATCGGTCAGAAGAACCAGGTTGGTGTTAGAGGGTTAGTTTTCTTAACCCTCCTTTCTCTAACTCACCTCTCTCTCTCTAACTCACGTCTCTCTCTCCCTCCATCGCTCGTTAGGTGATGATTTACCGGCTGGTAACGAAGGCGACAGTGGAGGAGGACATCATCGAGCGAGCGAAGCGTAAGATGGTTCTCGATCACCTCGTCATTCAGCGCATGGACACGTCCGGTCGCACCGTGCTCGCCAAGGACGGAAACCCTCGCAGGTAAGAGCTGCTGCTGCTACGCGCAGGTAGCCCAGATAGTGTGGTGTGGTAGTGTAGTGTTAGTAGGGCTGTAACGATACACAAGCCTCTCGATTCGATCCGGTTCTCGATATTAGCCTCTCGATTCGATTCCTTCGATTCTATTCCCAAAATATTGAAATGTTATCTTATTTTTTATATTTTCATTATTTTGCAATAATAAATTATTAGAAATTGCCAATGAATACTAAATGGTGAATAGACTAGAGAGTCTAGAGTGTATATATACACTGCACAGTCGCTGAGTAACATTGGTGAGTAACACTCTACAGTATATAGCGTAGTGCCGCCATCTATTGAAGGAAAAAAGTGGTATCGAAGTGGAATCGAAAATACGGGGAAAAATATCGAGGATCGGATCGAGGGAAGAGATTCGCAATCCGATTTGATTTCGGTGGATCGTTACAGCCCTAAGTGTTAATAGTATAGAGGTCACACCCACCATGCCAGCAGGTAGCGGGGTGAGGTACCGTATTGTTATCAGTAGTATACTATAGTAGGGTACTCTGCACAGTCAACCTCATCCTACATATTCCGCGTACGTTGTTCCTACATTGTTGTTTCCAGCTGCATCGGTTCTGGCGCTTGGTTCGTTCCTGCAGTGCAGCCTCGACGCCGAACCCCGTCTCCAACAAGGGGCCCGAACTGTCCCAACGCATCCTCCAGTCCTGCGCGGCGCGGCCAGCCACCCGCGACGACCTAGTATACAGGCAGAGCGAGCGCACACACGACGGAGCGCACATACGGCCAGCGAACACCAGTGCCAGTCGCGAATCGATGAGATCCTACGCCGCCCGCCGCCGACGCACCGCCCGACGGGCGGGCGGGGGCCCAGGGGAACTAATTCGGGTGTATGTCTGGTCCGGCGTCCAGAGGAGCTGCTATCCCAGTTCAAGGTGGGAGAGAGCGAAGGAGGAGAGGGAGGCGAGGGAAGGAGAGAGAACAATCCGGATGTCGTCCTCGCTCGAGGAGCTGCTATCTCAGTCAGCGGCGGTGAGAGATGGAAGGAGGGGAGGGAGGCAGCGGGAGAGGGAGGGATGACACGGGGAGGGAAACAATCCGGGATGTCGGCCGCATCGAGGGAGCTGCAATGTTATCCCACGTTCAAGGTGAAGAGGAAGGAGGAGGAGGGAGGAGGGCGAGAGAAGAGGAGGGTTAGGGAGAGGGAGGGAGCCGCGGCTGGAAGAATAATCCGGGATGGTCGTCCGGCGTGCCGGAGGAGCGGCTATCCCAGGATCGAAGGTTGAAAAGAGCAGAGGAGAGAGGGGAAGAGAAGAGGAGTTAGGGCGAGAGGGATGGCGAGACGCCGGAGAGGAACAATCCGATGATGTCTGTCTTGGGTTGCGAGGAGCTTGCGTATCCACAGTTCAAGGTAGAGAGAGGAAGGAGGGGGAAGGGAGAGAAGAGGAGGGTAGGGGAGAGGTGAGGAACAATCCGGCGGGCCGATGTCGTGCCGCGCCGAGAGCTGCTATCCCAGTTCAAGGTGAGAGAGGAAGGAGGAGAGGGAGGGAGGGGAGAGGGAGGGAGACGCGGGAGGAACAATCCGGGATGTCGTCCGCGTCCGAGGAGCTGCTATCCCAGTTCAAGGTGAGAGAGGAAGGAGGAGAGGGAGGGAGGGGAGAGAAGAGGAGGGAGGGAGACGCGAGAGGAACAATCCAGGATGTCATCCTCCTCGTCTGAGGAGCTGCTATCCCAGTTCAAGGTGAGAGAGGGAGGGGAGAGGGAGA
Source organism: Priapulus caudatus (assembly GCF_000485595.1). NCBI lineage: Eukaryota > Metazoa > Priapulida > Priapulimorpha > Priapulimorphida > Priapulidae > Priapulus > Priapulus caudatus. The sequence continues at coordinate 43,676 of NW_014578126.1, forward strand.
GAGAAGGTATGGGAGGGGAGACGCAATAGGAACCAGAAGAGAGGAAGGAGAAAGAAGGGGAAGAAGGAAGGAGGAAGCGGGGATGAGACAGGAAAATGTGAGAGAAATAATCGTTTTTCGTCGTCGTCCTCCGAGGAGCTCCACACTAGTATAGCACGTCACTAACCCCTACTACTACTTAACTACTTACTAACTCTTACTTAACTCTTTACCTGCACAGCTGGCGAGCTTCGACTATAACGAGGAGGAGGTGGAGGTCGTGGAGCAGGGCAAGGCGTGGGAGACAATCATCCCCGAAGCCATGCGAACAAAGTTCGAGAAGGAAGCCAAAGAGAAGGAGCTGAAGGAGATGTTCCTCCCTCCGCGCAGCCGCAAGACCGTCCAGCTGGTACGTTCCTCCTCGCCGTCGTTGTTCTTGCGTTGTTCGTTCGCTCGATGGCCCGCGCGATCATTCGTTGACGATATTTCAACCAATTGGTATTATTGTCATTTATTCATATTTATTTTACACTGTTTTTAAGGGTTTCATATTTAAATCAAACTGATATCATACTATATATATATATATATATTAATAATAGTCATATATAGCTGCATATGTTCCTAATGGTTCTTCAGCAAATCATCGTCATCATCGTTTATTCATGTTTTATCATAACGGTTTTACATTTAAATTCGAACCCACTCCACAACCCACAACGCTGCGCGAGCAATCGCACATTTTTTCGCGGTGCCAATCCTGCGGTCACCTCCGCGACTCCTCGTTACCGCGGCAACCTCGTCCTCCTCCCCGCAGATGCAGCTCGGCGGCAGCGACAGCGAGAGGGAGGCTCGCAGGAAGAAGGACAGAGGAGGAGGAGGAGGCGGCAGCGGCGGCGGGGAGACTGACGACAGCGACGACGACGAGGAGGAGCGGCCGCGGCGGCGCGGGCGTCCGCGCGCGAGCAACGTGCGGGGCTTCACCGACGCGGAGATTCGCCGCTTCGTGAAGAGCTACAAGCGATTCGCTCGCCCGCTGACGAGGTGCGTGGATGCTGTTCGCTTGTTCTGCGGACGCATTTTCAGGCGGTGTGGTGCGGTGCGGTGTGGTGTGGTGTGGTGTGGGGTGGCGCGGTGTGGTGTGGTGTGGTGTAGTGTGGTGTGGCGTGCTGTGCTGTGGTGTGGTGTAGTGTGGTGTGGTGTGGTGTGGGGTGGCGCGGTGCGGTGCGGTGTGGTGTGGTGTGGTGTGCTGTGCTGTGGTGTAATGTGGTGTGGTGTAATGTGGTGTGGTGTGGTGTGGTGTGGTGTGAAGTTGAGTGAAAAGCTACAAGTCGCCTGCTGACTAGGTACGCGCACGCTTGTTCTGCAGATGCACTTTTGTCTGGTTTCTGGCCCCTGTGCTTGGGGGGGGGGGATTTTTATGGACGCGTTTTCCTGGTTTATGGGCAAGCTACTTACTACTACAGAGGGAGGGTGGTTCGGGAGTCGAAAGAAGCAAAAGACATGCATGCGCACACACAAACGCACGCACGCACATGTATATAATATGTATACATTTAAAAAAAAAAAATTTTATTACCATAAAAACAGTTACAATTGTAGACATAACATTGCATTTGACATTTCCAGTATACAATACAAAACAAACTTATTCATAGATACACATAACATTACCATTGACATTAGATATATATATATAGATAGACATATGTATACATTTTGACTGTTGCTCTGTCCTGCCGCTGTAGGTTGGAGAACATAGCTTGCGACGCTGAGCTGCAGGAGAAATCTCAGGCGGACCTGCGCCGACTCGGGGAAGTGCTGGCAGAGGGGTGCGTGAAGGCACTGGAGGAGGACAAGGCCAAGAAGGAGGAGGAGATTCTAAACAACGCACAGGCAGAGGGTGAGCGTGGAGGAGGAGGAGGAGGGGGAGAAGGTGGAGGAGGAGGAGGAAGGAGGAGGAGATTCTAAACAACGCACAGGCAGAGGGTGAGCGTGGAGGAGGAGGAGGAGGGGGAGAAGGTAGAGGAGAAGGTAGATGAGGAAAGAGTAGGAGGAAGGGGAGGAGGAGGAAGAGATTCTGAACAACGCACAGGCAGAGGGTGAGCGTGGAGGAGGAGGGGGAGAGGGAGGAGGTACAGAAGGGGAAGGAGGAGGAGGAAGAGATGGAGGAGGTGGAGAGTCTGAGCAATGCACATGAAGAGGGTGAGCCTGGAGGAGGAGGAGGAGGAGGAGAAGGTAGAGGCAGTAGAAGAGATGGTTGAGCAGGGGGAGGAGGAAAAGATGGTAGAAGAAGGGGAGGAGGTGAAGGAGGGAGAGATGCTAGAGAAAGGGGAGGAGGAGAGAGATGGTAGAGGAAGGGTAAGAGGAAGAAGAGAAGAAGGAGAGAGCATTATTTTGTTTAATAATAATTAATAAGCGTGCATCAGCCGTCGCCGCAATGCTCTGTTCGTCCCGACCTCGCCTCGCAAGACCTCAGCAAGACGCATTCGGCGACTAAAGCGTTCTGTTGTTTGTCTGCTGCAGATGGCGCCACGCCCGCGGCGGCGGTGCACAAGCGTAAGCCGCGGGGCGTGTTCTTCAAGCTGAGCGGGGTGATGGTGAACGCGCTGTCCGTGAAGAAAGCAGAGGAGGAGCTGGAACCCCTCCCTCACTTCATCCCCACCGACCCCGCAGAGCGTGCCAAGTAAGTAGTGGTAGCGGTAGCGGTAGCGGTAGCGGTAGCGGTAGCGGTAGCGGTAGCGGTAGCGGTAGCGGTAGCATTAGCAGCAGCACCACCACCACCACCACCAGCAGTATCAGTAACATCAACAGCTGCAGCAGCAGCAGTAGCATCAGTAGCATCAGTAACATCAACAGCTGCAGCAGCAGCAACAGCAGCAGGCAGTAGATCAGTAGGTCATCAGTAACATCAACAGCAGTGCAGCAGCCGCAAAAGGCAGGCAATCCATAACATCAAAAAGTATCAAGCAACAGTACATCACAGCAAGTGCCGCACACACACCTCACTCGCCACCACTAGCAACAGCAAGCAAAAGTCAGTAGTACGTAGCAACAGCAACAGCAACAGCACAGGCAAGCAGTTGAGCTACAAAAGCATAGAAGTCTCTTTCCAAATACTCATCATTCCAAAATCACGACATATCCGACAGGCTGTATTTCTGACGGGTTGCAAAATTTCTCGATCGCGTCAGCAGGTGGCGCCAGTGGCAGCAACAGGTTGATGAAGCTGCGGTCCCCAGCCTGCTCCTCTCTCCCATCTCTCTCGGTTAACGAGATCTCTCTCTCTCTCGTGGCAGGTTCCGCATCACGCCCCGGTGTAAGCTGGCGCACTACGACATCGCTCTGGGACGTCGAGGAGGATAGTAGCTGCTGATCGGGTCTCTACGAGCACAGGCATGGGCAACTGGGAGGCCATCAAGATGGACCCGAACATCGGCCTCACCGAGAAGGTGCGTGAACAGGTCCTTCTCTCCGCCGCGTAGTCTTACCTCCCCGCGGTGCCGCCGCTGGATCTGCGTACTTACCTCCCCCGCGCGCGCTGCTGCGTAGTCTTACCTCCCCCGCCGCGTCGCTTCGCTTCACCGCGTAGCGACACATCCTTGCCTGCCGCATAGTCTTACCTCCCCCGCTCCTCGTCGCTACGTCTCCCCGCTCCGTCGCTACGTCTCCCCGCTCCGTCGCTACGTCTCCCCCGCCTCCGTCGCCTATAGTCCTCCCTTGCACTGCTGCGTTGTTCTCCCTGCCTGCTGCGTTGTCTCCCCGCTTGCTGCGTTGTCTCCCCCTTCACACTCACATTTCCTGACGCGTCGTCAACACCTCCCCCAATCACTCTGCAGCTGCGTCGCCGTGCCCGAGGCGGGCCCAGTGCTAGGTCAACGTTGTTTGTGTCGAAATTCTTTGCATTTAGAATCGGAATCCAGCGTGTGCAACGATGTTGAAGAAGTTGAAAC
>NW_014578126.1:48609-49902 GCF_000485595.1 Priapulus caudatus
CCTATGTTTTATAGGATCCTATAAAACTCCTATATTACCTATGTTTTATAGGATCCTATAAAACTCCTATATTTCATGTTTTATAGGATCCTATAAAACTCCTATATTTTGACACAACCTCATATATTTCCTATATTTCCTATGTTTTATAGGATCCTATAAAACTCCTATATTACCTATGTTTTATAGGATCCTATAAAACTCCTATGTTTTCACACAAACTCCTATATTTCCTATATTTCCTATGTTTTATAGGATCCTATAAAACTCCTCTATATTTTGACACAACCTCATATATTTCATATATTTTGAGTGGCTGGCAATATTTCGGTAACTTGTTAGGGGGAGAGATCATCCAGTATGGCTGACCGAATCTCTTGTATAGACAGATATTGGGCACCTACCGACACCCTTGATAGCTCGACAGATAAATATAATAAACGTATATGGGGCGTAGCTAACTCATTTTGTGTGGGAGAGGGGGCGGTCAAAACCACGAATGGTTTGTGTTGCGGGCAGTTGCTGCAAATGTGGGAAGCTTGCCATTGGCTACTGCCCATCGAAGAGTATTTGCATTTGTCTGGGGGGGGGGCAAGTGCCCACTCATGATCACTTCTCCTATCACATAGTCCTGATATGATAAAGATGAGAATGACAATGATAGATTATAGATTAATATGTAAGGAGAGTTCTAATAAGTAAATAATAATAATGTAAATGTTAAAATAATGACAAATGATCAATTAAAATTTTTCACGTTATTACGTTTAACGAGTTGATCGTTAGTGAGTTTGCGTGTTTTACTGAGCCGCGCTCACAAACCTGGCCAACGTTGCACGGTCATCTCGTCATTCTAACGATAGTTTGCCCGCGCCCCAACACCCATGTTTATGTTGTGCTTCCACGAACTGTCTCCTGCCTTAGATAGCGATTCCTACCCTGCACATAACAATGGCGAATATTTAGAAATTCACTCGTTCGCTTGAAAGGATTGGCTCCAGCTTTAGCCAGTCGGCTTTGCGATAGGGACATTCGAAAAATGTGGCTCCGTAGTGAATTGTCACGGAATCTACGGTGTGGCGTAATCTACGGTGGCCGGAATCTACAGTGGCGTAAATGTGCCAATAATGAGTATAAGCTGGTCCAGCTTGACCGACCAATCAGCAGCATCCAAGCGGGCGTGGTTGGAAGAGGTGTGGTTATCCTGCTCAGTTGGATGAAGTGAGATTAGGATGGGTTTCTCTCTGTCTTTCTCTCTCGCTCGCTCTTTCTCTTTCTCTTTCTCTTTCTCTT
>NW_014578126.1:49912-62855 GCF_000485595.1 Priapulus caudatus
CTACTGCCATGGCCACTACTCACCTGGCACCATACATGACCATGGCCCTCAACGCCCATTTTCACTGAAGCACCATCGCGGCCCCGACGCGCCACCCCTCCACGACACCCCCGCGCCAGTGCGCTGCGCCCCCCCCACACCCCAGTACGGTTGTCCCATCGCGCCAGTTTCTGCACGCGATGCGTTTGGTGGCAATGACATGACACAGCGACACCTGCCACTGCTGCGCGAATCGCGTCTGGATCTCAGCGCTTCGGCTAGATTAATGGCCGGACTCACCCGACGGTGGCCTGTAAAGCTCTACCTACTAATCCGCTCTCTCATCAGCAACATCATCCATCCATTCTGTTCCCCTCACTTCTTCGCCACTTTTGCAGTTGCACACTGGGTGTTTTGACCCAAGTTATTAGTTCCCCCACACCCCTCACCACGGCCTCCCACGCCGACATGGCACCCAGCCCCACCTCTCGTCTGGTGACTCAGTCCTCCATTGAATTCCCTTCGTCCCGCTCACGTATGCCGCACCTACAGCCACGATCCCACGACCTAGGACAACCACCTGCCGGGAGTGCGACGGACCATTCATGTTATCGTTTACTACCCGAGCATGGAGTTCCAAGTGTTCTTATACTTTTAATGGCCACACTTTCGTAGTTGCGCACACACGCTTAGTCAATTTGTTCCTGCATCGGTTCATATCACCTGCTAGCCCATTTATCATACGAGTACATGGCACAACACCACCTATTTTTAGTACATGGATTAACCTCAGTTTTTTCTCCAGCGACTGTTAGTGTGTCAGGTGATCGGGACGGTTACCACCTATGAACTGCCCCGACCGCAGCAGTGAGAAAGGTTTAGGTAGGGACCTCACTATTCTCACGCCTTATGACCCGAGAACATGACTCAAGCGACAACCTGTTGTTATGTTGTTATAGCTCCTCGCTAACACTGCTATTGGGCACGTTCCACTCATCTCCTCGAACCCACAGCCACCGCGACAGCATCCGCTCTCCCTCTCTGTTCTTTCGGAGCTTACAGCCCCCGTCTAAGTTACTCCGCGCGGCGTTTCGGTGCGTCCTACTCACCCTGGTCACGCCTGATAGAGAGGATACGATAGATATTAGACTTAGACCTCGCCAGAGGATAGTAAGAGAGCAAAGTGAGAGACGAGAGACGAGACGAACGGCCAAACCGCATCAGACACACGAGCCCCAGCGAGAGAAATACTGAGAGAGTGGAGAGAGAGTGGAGATATAAGAGAGACTAGAGGAGAGAGAAGCGAGAGAGAATCAAGCAGAGAATGGAAGAGAGTGAGAGATGACCCTGATTCTACCATCCCGAAAGGCGTTACTGGGAGACACCGAATAAAACAAATTGTGGCAAAAATAAAAAACAACCGGTTTTATCCGACTGTCTCGTATTCTTCCGGTCCTCTCTTGCCGAGACCTGAGAGAGGCAGAGCGACCGATAAGACATGATAGAGCCAACCCTGACCACAGAGAGACCCCTAGAGTAGAAGAGACGAGAAAAATGAGAAAAGCAAAGAAAGAGAATAGACCCGACGCGAGAGAGAAATGATTCTCTCTCTCTCTCTCTCTCTCACTTGCTCTCTTATCTATCTCTCTCTCTATCTATCTCTATCTCTCTATCAGCTGCAGGTGAGTAAGACGCCACGAAAGCCGCGCAGGAGTAAGCTAGACAAGGCTAACGCTCCGAAGAACGAGAGCGGCGGCGGCAGCAACAGTGATGCCTCCGAATCGGTACGCTGCTGCCCCCTGCTGCCCCGCGCGTGTCGTCGCACGTTCGCTTGTCTTCGCTTGTTCGTTGTGCGGCAGTGGCGGGAAAATCGGCTGGATTCTACTATTTTTTGCCGGTTCTGCGTCCGCTTCAAATTCTTTCGTAATTCGCTTGGGATTATTTTTTAATTTGCGCGTGAGGTCCGCTTTAGGTGTAGAATTTTGCGTCCCGCTTCAAATTCTTTGGACGTTCGGAAATCCTTAAAATTTGCTTGGAATTTGCGTTAATACGATTCCCTGTGATGTTCTTGTGGAATTCCGTGTGTGTGTTTAGAATTCCTTGTTGTTTTAGATTCGTGTGTCATTCTGTTGAGTGTCTGCACTGAGTTCGTAGATAGTGTGGCTGTGTGTGCATGGTACTGAAGACGATCTACAGGGGTAGAATTTAACTTTTGAACATGGGAGTCCAACGGACTCCCTACCCACAAAAAGCTGGAGTCCGCAGCAAAATGAGGGAGTGCGCAGTCTGAAGGTCAAAATTAAAGATATTAACAATAACACACGTGTGCATATTTTGAAGATTCATGCGGTTGCACGTCTGCCAAATTTTCTTTGGAAATTTGCTGGAAAAATACGGTAATTCTGCGAGGCCGTGTTCTGGAACGAACTAGTTCGTGTGGCAGAATTTTCAGGGAGTCACACAGACTCCTGCATATGTCAAATCGGGGAGTCCGACAGTAAATCAGGGAGTATTTGACTCCGGACTCCCGTTAATTTCGCACCCTGGATCTTTGTACGACTTATTGTTATCTTTTTATGTGAGCGGTCTAGTGGTCTTGTTTTGTGTGTCGTCCTTGTAAAAAAGTGCATGCGTGCATTGTTATTGGCATCTTACATACGTTAGAAAGTTCATATTTACGTATTGATTTTTTGTTACGTTATAAGTTTGAGAAGAATCCAAATATTGACGTGTTAATGATATTAAGGTCGTTAGTGCCAATTAGGAGGCCAATATAGAACATACTAATCTGTTGGACTGTCATTTTATTTGGACTCATCCTAGAATAGAATTACGCTTATAGTAAACACGTGCTTCGATGTGAAAGGGAGGGGGGTTTGATTTTAGGGAATAAAAAATCTGTTGAAGTTTTCTCTAGGTCGCTTTTTAACTACTTCGTACTTAGAAGGATAAGATATGACAACTGATAGTTAAACATGGGATATTCAGTGTGTGCTTGCTAGCTTTACAATCTAGCCTACTTCTTACGTTAGTCGAGTGCAGGCGGCTTAGATTTTGAAGAAAGGTAAAAGAAAAGGGGCATAATTAATATAATTAACCTAAAAAAATAAATGTCAATATCAGCCAAAAAAAACTTTTCTTCGACCTAAACTGATCCTACGCACGGCACGTCGTTACTTAGCAGTATTTTTAGAGTTTCCCGTCGCGATTCTAATTGGTCGGAGCTTCCGGTCGGTCACGCCGGTCGAAAATTTGCTCAGTCGTTCTCTTGTTTTCTGGCGAGCAGCCGGCGAAGGCGAAGGTTAAGCGGACGAAGAAGACGAGCGAGGGAGACAAGAAGGAGAACGGGGAGAAGGAGGAGAAGAAGTCCGGAGAGAAGAAGAAGAAGAAGAAGAGCAAGACGGAGAACCACGCCGACGAGAAGAGCAAGGAGAACAAGAAACACAAGAAGGTAGGCTGCTGCCATCTATCTGTTAATAATAATAATAACTAGAGCACTCGGAGAGCGCAGACCTCCGCCAATGCAGCTCAATTCTCTCACTGTGAAAATTTTTATTAATTAATTAAATAATTAATTGGATCCGGATCACCACCAAAATGTCATGAATTCTAAGTTACCCCATTTCTGACGTATCCTGAAAATTTAATTAATTAATTAATTAATTAATTGGATCCGGATCACGACCAAAATTGTATGAATTCTAAGTTACCCCATTTCTGACCTATCCTGAAAATTTAATTAATTAATTAATTAATTGATTGGAAATGGATCACCACCAAAATCGCATCAATTCTAAGTTAGCCCATTTCTGACCTATCCTGGGAATTTTATGAATCCGTCCATAACTTTTTCAGTTAGGCTGTACACAAACAAAGAAACGCACAAACCCACAAACCAACAAACACACGCTGGTGAAAACATAACCTCCTGCCAACCCCTTGGCAGAGGTAATAATTGTTGATATTATTATTGTATCCCCTGCGACGAACTCGGCGGGGATACTATGGTTTCATGTCTGTCCAGCCGCCGCCGCCGCAGACACTTTCCCTTCCGCTCTATAACTCGACCCCTAATTGACCTAGCGTGACCAAACATAGTCTGCTTACACATCTTGGGGAGAAGGTGCGCAGTGCACTAAAACCAGGTCACTACGACCTTTATTTGACCTTTACCTTGACCTTGATCATATTTCTCTTCCGCTCTATAACTCGGCCCCTAATTGACCTAGCACTACCAAACTTGGTGTACTTGCACATCTTGGGGAGAAGGTGTGTCGTGTACCAAAACCAGGTCACTGCGACCTTTATTTGACCTTGACATTGACCTTGATCATATTTCCTTTCAACTCTATAACTCTGCCTCTAATTGACCTAGCGCTACCAAACTTGGTAAACTTACACATCTTGGGGAGAAGGTGTGTCGCGTACCAAAACCCCTAAGGCAACTAATTTTAACATACTTGCACATCTCAGGCAGATGAGTTGTGTAACAAACCTTTGTCTTTGTGACTTATTTAACTTTACCTACCTTCTACGTTCTTACAGAGATATTTCATTCATACTAGATCACGGGGGATACATGTAGTTGGCGACAACTGCCCTTTCTAGTTATCATTATTATAGTAAAACAACGATAAAATAGCAAGCATAATAATAAAAAAATCAATAATATGATAAATTATGTGGTTATAGTAAATTAAAAATAATAATATTAATAATAATAATGACAATATAATGTTATAATTATGTGGTAATAGTAAATGATGAACTAGTTAGACCGCTCCTGGCTACAGGAGGCCTCCTGTCATCCGATTGATGAATGCACTCTTGTTTCAGGTGAAGGAGCGTAAGGGCAGCAAGAAGCGGCAGCCGCCGGCGATGCACATCACGGCCAACGCGCAGCCGATAGCCATCAAGGACGAGGACCTGGGAGAACTGGACCCTAATGCCTTCACCTCGGTACGTACGTGTGTGTGGGGATGTGTGTGTGGGTGTGTGGGCATGTGTGTGTGTGTCTGTGTGTGCGTGTGTGCGTGCGTGCGTGCGTGCGTGCGTGCGTGCGTGCGTGCGTGCATGCTTGTATGTGCACATACAACTACAAGCCACCATACAAGCCACTTATGAGGTGTGGATTAGTGGGGTACCGCGATAGCAGGGAAGAAATATGCACGGCTAGATCTTTCGCACCGCCCCATCGGTGCGTTGAGGAACCACTGTGCGACAGCATCATCAGCGTTGCCTCCGCGGACGCCGGACGCTTGAACCTCGTGCGCCGTCGTCTGAGGACAAACGCTACACTCGCCTGCAAAATTGTCAACTAATCTCAATAATTATTAGACAAATTAATATCCGCTCTGAGGTTGAACGCACCCACGCTCACAAATAAGCTCACTTCCATTACATGTGCGTGCATTTCTTTCCTAAAATTTCTATCTACCTGTTTTGTATCTCGTAATACATCCGTGCGTTCTCTTCGTTCTTGTCCTTTGTTGTGTGGCTACAACCCTTTAGCCCCATCGTAACGTCACAATGACCCCTTATCCCTGCCAATCCCATCATAACAACCTTCGACCCCCGGCTGTTTCCGTGGCAACGACCCACGACCCCCGCCGTTCCCATAATGTCGTCCCTACCTTTGACCGCGTAAATTCGTCACGGCTACTCTCGACCTCCTGCCGTTCCTGTCACGACGACCCTCGACCCCGGCCGTTCCCGTCACGATGACATTTGACCCCGATGTTTTCCACCGTGACGACCTTTGACCCCCGCCGCCGTTGCAGTGCAAGGAGATGATGCGGCCGGTAAAGAGGGCGCTGAAGCTGCTGGATCGGCCAGAAGAGGGCCTGAACGAACGCGAGCAGCTGAACCACACGCGCGCCTGCCTGCTGAAGATCGGCGACCGCATCAACGAATGCCTCGCCGACTTCAACGACCCGGAGAAGATCAAGGAGTGGCGCACGTACGTAGCTGGTTACCCCCTCATAGGTCATGCTTCATAGCTCACACTCACTATCTATCCACGAGATGTTAGTAAGAGGTTACCCCCTCATAGATCATGCTTCATACCTCACCCTCATTATTTATCCACGCGATGTTAGTAAGAGGTTAGGTAAGGAGAAGATCAAGGAGTGGCGCACGTACGTAGCTGGTTACCCCCTCATAGATCATGCTTCATAGCTCACCCTCACTATCTATCCACGCGATGTTAGTAAGAGGTTAGGTAAGGAGAAGATCAAGGAGTGACGCACGTACGTAGCTGGTTACCCCTCATAGATCATGCTTCATAGCTCACACTCACTATCTATCCACGCGATGTTAGTAAGAGGTTAGGTAAGGAGTGGCGCACGTACGTAGCTGATCAAACTCACTAGCTCACCCCTCACGCTCATCCTATATAGCTTATCAATTTTTTTCTATCAAGTTAATGATTAGTTAACGATGCAGCACTCGTTAGTGATTAGGTGGCCGCACGAGCGACGGTCTGTCGTCGGTGTTGTGGACAGCCGTACTACAGGTCGCGTGAGCATCGTTTGTTCGTTCGTTTCCATAGCAACTTGTGGACGTTCGTGTCGAAGTTCACGGAGTTTGACGCGCGGAAGCTTCACAAGCTGTACAAGCACGCCGTCAAGAACCGCGAGGAGGACAAGGAGAAGCGTGCGCAGGTAGGAGGCAAACAACCACCCACCCACCTCCCAGGGGGAGGGGAGGGTAGGGGGGAGAAGACACTCACCCACCCAAAAATTGCTTTCACAGGAGCTCTTTTTCAAGTCTGTGGGAAAAATAGCTCTCGGCACAAAATTTTTACGGGAGCTATTTTGAGCCTCACGGGAGCGATTTCGGAGGTTTGAAGAGCTCATCGCTCATCGCTCCCGTGTATTTTTTAACCCTGCCCGCCACCCCCCACGCGTCGCGATTGCAGACACGCGTCGCGGTCTGCCGTCGGTTCTGTCGAATGGAGAGACGGTGCGCTGTTGTCGTGGTAACGCGACATTAAACCCAACCTCGCGTCACGCACTGTCATCTAGGTGCGCTGTCGTCGTGGTAACGTGGGAAGCGCGTCTGCGGGTGATCTACGTCTGCGTGCTGTCCGTGTCGGGGGGGGGGGGGGTTGGAGACGCCGCGATGGCAGGGTAGAAACACGTATATGCACGGCTCTTTCTTTCGCACCGCTCCACCGGTGCGTTGGGAAACCACTGTGCGACAGCATCATCAGCGTTGCCTCCGCGGACGCCGGACGCTTGAACCGCGTGCGCCGTCGTCTGAGGAAAAAACGCTACACTCGCCCCGCTCCGCTCGTAATTATTATACAGCGACAACTCAAAACTGCTCCAATTAATTATTAGGCAAACGAATCCAATTAATTATTAGACAAACTAATCCAATTAATTATTAGACAAATTAATCCAATTAATTGTTAGACAAATTAATATCTAGAGTTATTTAATATCTAAAATTAGCACCTGGGATCTCTCACTCCGCTCTTCGGATGTAGATGCGAGAATCGATCGGCACTTTGTCGCTAAGCATTAGATTTTAGAGCCTAAACCCATCCAATCGCAACGCTAATTCATTAGAGTGGCCGGCCGGTCAATCGTCATGGGGAGGATGGATTGGCTACGGCAGGGGTCGCGCGGCAAAAGCGACCGCCCGCGAGATCTACGACGATGACCCCGCGCGCGCATTTCGTTGTCACGACGACGTCACTAAAACGTCTGCGCATTTCAGAATCGCAAGGCGCAGGCGAACTCGGATAGCAAGCGCAAGTACCCGGAAGGTTACGAGCAGCGGCAGATCATGGTGAAGCGGCCGTACGACCGTGGCGCCCCCACCGACCCGCGAAACAGGTGAGTTACGGCGCGAGCGCGGGGGGGAGGACGGGCGCGCGCCGGAGATGCCAACCACTACGATTTATCCGTTTTTTATACGAACTTCTATTCCTTTTGCACCACTATGACCAGTTTGTATCAAACTACGAATTTCACTGTGATCTCAAAAAAAAATTTTGGTTAATTATTGTCATTTTTTGTCAATTTATTGTCATTTTTGACCCCCTGAATGCAGGAAATTGCATCTCAGAATTAAAAATTTTTCTGGGGGGGGCATGCCGGACCCCCCTAGCAAACTCGGGTCACTACGTGACCCTCGAACTACTAATTTGATGGCCAGAAACTACAGATTGCTTCAAGTATGTGTTGGCATCTCTGGCGCGCTGGCAGGGGCCGCTGCGTGGCCGGGTGGCAGCATTTTTGAGCCAGATGTCGGCGAGCGGCGTCGATCGGTCGTAGCGCCCCCCTGCGGTGACGAAAAAACGTACCCGAAAAGCGATCATCCTTGTACCAGCAGCAAGTATCTTAAGTAATCTTCAGCGCACTGAAACAAACACGCGCGTGCGTGACTATTTCGTCAGCGCACATGACTGACTGACAGCCTGACTGACTGATGGGGTTTTTTAGCGGGTTTTTCACATAAACTCTTCGGTGTGTGCGCAGGTCTCGGATTTAAACGACCGGCCAATGCCCCGGTTCGATCCAGGCGCACGCCCCCCGCAATGGTTTCGCGTTCCCGCGTTCGTCTGAATCGCGCTCATGACCGACTGATTGTCTCGTGTGTTTCAGCGGTCCGCCTGCGCTCGGCAAACCGCAGTCCAACTACCAGCAGCAGCAGCGGTCGTCCGGTCAGCGGCCGGGCTGGAGCAGCAGGGGTAAAGACAGGTGAGTCATCGCTGCCGCCGCCGCCGCCCTGTTGCCGCGGTAACGGTGTTAAACCCAACTGCGCCGTTGTCGTGGTAACGTGGGAGGCCCCCGCAGGTGGTCTTCGTCTGTGTGCAGTTGCGCGAGTGCAGTCCGTAGGGTTAAGGGGCGCCGCGATGGCAGGGTAGAAACACGTATATGCACGGCTAGATCTTTCGCACCGCCCCATCGGTGCGTTGAGGAACCACTGTGCGACAGCATCACCAGCGTTGCCTCCGCGGACGCCGGACGCTTGAACCTCGTGCGCCGTCGTCTGAGGAAAAACGCTACACTCGCCTGCAAAATTGTCAACTAATCTTGTTAGTATTGTCATCTAAAATTGTCAACTCACCCCGCTCTGCTCAAAATTATTATACAGCAGCCACTCAAAGCTGTTGACTAATCCAAATAATTATTAGACAAATTAATATGCAGAGTTACATCTTGGACTCGCTCCTTTTGTCGTGACCTCGCCGTGACCTCACTTTCTCTTGTCGTGACCTCGCCGTGACCTCGCTTTCTCTTGTCGTGACCTTGCCTTCCACTCTGGCTTTCTGTGACTGTGTCCTCACTTCTTATCCTGCGACTTCCTGTTACCACTAGCACTACCTTCCTTCACTTCCTTCTGTCTCTCTTCTTCGTTCCTTCCCCCCTCCTCCCTTCATTTCTTCTTTTTTCTTCCTTCTCCCTTCATTCTTCTTTCCTTCTGTCTCTTTTCTTCGTTCCTTCTCCATCCCCAGCTGAGCGCCTGCCTCCCAGTCTGATTGAGCGCCACCTATAAATTAGCGTGCGCTGGTCGACGTGACGTGAGCGCCCTCTGTATTGCAGCTTCAGGAGCGAGGCGGAGCGGTCGGGCTGGAACTCGTACCGGCGCGACGGCGATGGCCAGAACCCCGCGGACGGCGGCCCCGCCCACCTCGACCGGCCCCGCCCCCCGGGGGGTCGGTACGTCGACCCCGCCCGCGACAACCCGAGCCACGGGGGCGGAGACCGACGGAAGTCGGACCGGCCGCCGCTGTTTCAATCGGACGACCCTCGCGACCCTCGTGACCCCCGTGACCCCAGGTCGCGAAGGTTCAAGATGGAGAAGGAGTACAGGCAGCAGAGCCAGCGAGAGCCGGATTACAGACAGAGGTAGGGAGGAGGCGAGGCGTCGTCGCGCGGGGATGCCGGGGGGGGGGGGGTTGATGAGACGTGGTGGTCGACGAAAATATTTTCCTGCAAAATATTATTATTGTTTTTTTTGTGAGAAACTTGATTCCTAAAACTGGAGTCTTTCAAAGTGGTCTTGTTGTTATTGTTTTTTGAGAAACTTGATTCCTAAAACTAGACAATCCTGAAAGATATTCTCAATGTTCTGTGAGAAATTTTGACTCCTAAAATGTTCTTGATGTTAACGAAGAGTTGAAACTTGGCGACGGTTTGTTCATTAAACCGTTTGTCGGAAGAATACGCAACGTAAAGATTTTACTCGGCTCACATCTTGTGGGGCGTGGAAAGTGTACTCTTTTCAAGTTCCCCTAAGTGGTTCGGTGAGACGGGATGCGGTGGGTAGGAGAAGGGAAGAACAGGGTAGGGTGGGGTGCGGTGGGGCAGGGTAGAGTGGGGTTGGGTGGTCGCACGAGCCAGCATCTGTTCCCCTCGCATGCGAGGCTTCGATCTATGCGCGCCTGACTAGTTGTTTGCTAAGGGGGGTGGGTGAAGTGTGGTACGGTGAGTAGGGGAGAGGGAGAGCAGGGTAGGGTGGAGGTGGGGGTCGCACGAGCGAGCGTCCGCTCTTCCTTTCTCCCTGGCCCCGCATGCGAGGCTTCGATCTATGCGCGCCTGACTAGTTGGCACGTCTAGAGCACAGTCCTTGCTACAGCAAAGTCGGTCGGCCGCACGCACGCACAGCGACGGATTGCACGCGCACGACGCGCCTTCTCCGTCCGTCGTCGGTACCGATACATTCCATCCCTCCGTCCGTCTCCTCATCGTCGTCCCTCCCCGTCCTTCCCTCCCTCCGTCCCTCCGTCCGTCTCCCCGTCGTTTTCGTCCCTCCGCAGGGAAGCCGCGGAGGTAGTCTCGAAACGTGGAAAGAAATGCGACTGTGAGTAAAAATTTGTGTGTGGTGTTCCGATAATAAGTTATGAGCGGCGGTGGTTTCCTTCTTTTCTCTCATCGACTTAGCGGCTGTCTTGCTGTCGGCAGTGACAAGGGTCCGCCCCCACACGAGGATCCGGAGTACAGGAGTCAGGACCAGGACTACGGCCGCTTCGCAGACTGGCACGGCGCCGGCGGTGGTGGAGGTGGAGGTGGAGGTGGTGATAGTTCCCATAGCAGCTACCACAGCCCCGCGGATCGACCAGGGCCGGACCGCGATGACAGGTATGTGAGAGAGGGAGGGAGGGTGAGAGAATAGAGAGAGCGCGAGAGGAGAGAGAGAGAGAGAGAGAGAGAGAGAGAGAGAGAGAGCGAGAGAGAGAGCATGAGCATATGAATGAGAGAGAGAGAGGGTGAGAGAATAGAGAGAGCGCGAGAGGAGAGAGAGAGAGAGAGAGAGAGAGAGAGAGAGAGAGAGCGAGAGAGAGAGCATGAGCATATGATATGTCGGTTTAATGTTTAATATGAGTCAGTTTAACCCGAGATGTAAGTCGGTTTAACGCCTATTGAGTTTGTTCAATCGCGTCGATTATTGTAACGTGTGATGTTAATCCTTCTCGCCATCGCCATCTCGTGTCTCCCACCAGGTAGAGAGGGAGGGAGGGAGGGAGGGAGAGAGAGGGAGAGAGAAAACGTACGTTCTCTCCACGGCTACGACGCCTTCGGTTCGGTTACACCTCAGTGTTGTTGTTGTTGTTGTTGTTGTTGTTGTTATTGGTTTTGTGGTTGTTGTTGTTGTTGTTGTTATTGGTTTTGTGGTTGTTGTTGCTCTTGTGTAACGTGTAATAAGTCAGTGTAAGTGTTTAACGCACGATATTAGTCAGTTTAACTTTGTATCTCCCATCAGGTACCACCCGTACAAGCGCAAGTCTGACCACAACTACCGCAGTCCCCCTCCCGACCGCGACTGGCGGGAGCGAGGCTCCGACTACGCACGCTCCGATTTCAAGCGACACTGACACCAGGTGGCGCCGTCTAGTCCGGCGGACACACGAGTCGTCGGCGGCGGGGCGAGACGTCTGTCGTCGTTCTTCTTTCGGCAATGCCGCGCCGCTCTGGAACGCGGGAACGTTCTCTTGTTCGGACAGGTGGCGGCGTGAGCGCACGGTCGCGGAACGGCGCGCGGGCGACGCGGAGAACTGCCACCGCGTGGCGCCACATGGCGATTGCGTTGGGGCGCCGGCCTCCCGAATCGTCGGGGGTGATGTCTCGATCCCTCTGCGCAAAACACGACTAAACTGTCGGTCTGCGACGACTCTCGGCTTGTCTCGACTCGTCTCGATCTGTCTCGACCCCGTCTCAACGGCGACTCGACCGTCGGAGCGAAGGATCGTGACGACATAACGAGTGACGAACGTCGCCACGAACGAATAAACAAAGATAAAGCGCTGATCTTGACGATCAGGATTGCTAGTCTGTCGATCGCGGCCCTGCGTGGGCGGCACCCCCTACAGGTCCGCGGCACGATCGACTCATCGACAGGCTGCGACAACGGAACGTCTGCCGCCGCGGTCATCGTCGTCGTCGTCATGTATTTATTCAGGACCTTTTACGTCCTCCCCTCCCCCTCTCTACGACGCGCGCGTTTGTATATACTGTAAAGTGTGGGAGTACGTTTCTTCTTCTTTTTAGAAAAATGTGATATCACAAGAAACTTGAACGCGAGCGTTTTGCCGCGGCGTGGCCACAGTCGTTGGTCGTGCGGCCGGGAGATATGAAGAGAGGCGCTGCTGCAGATGCTGCTGCTGCTGCTGCTGCTGCTGCTGCTGCTGCTGCTGCTACTGATGCTGCAGCTGCTGGTGGTGGTAGTGTGGTGATGGTGGTGGTGGTGCTGCTGCTGCTGCTGCTGTTGTTGGTGCTGCTGCTGCTGCTGTTGTTGCTGCTGTTGCTGTGCTTTACTGCCCCCAATCATGCTTACTGAGACGATGGCATTGATCATAGTGATGTAAATATCCCTAGCTCTCCCTCCTCTACCTCTCTCCCCTAGCTCTCCCTCCTCTACCTCTCTCCCCTAGCTCTCCCTCCTCTACCTCTCTCCCCTAGCTCTCCCTCCTCTACCTCTCTCCCCCAGCTTCCTCTATCATTTCTCACAT
>NW_014578126.1:69983-73400 GCF_000485595.1 Priapulus caudatus
GAGAGAGAGAGAGAGAAGAGGAGTGAGAGAGAGGGGGGAGATGGAGAGAGAGAAGAGGAGTGAGAGAGAAAGAGAGGGGGAGAGAGAGACAGAGACAGAGAGAGAGGGAGAGAGAGAGAGACAGAGACAGAGAGAGAGGGAGAGAGAGAGAAGGGGAGTGGGAGAGAGAGAGAGAGATAGAGTGGGAGAGAGAGAAAGAGAGAGGGAGAGAGAGAGAGGAAGAGAGACACAGAGAGAGAGTGAGAGAGAGAGAGAGAGAGAGAGGGAGAGAGAGAAGGGGAGTGGGAGAGAGAGAGAAGGGGTGGAAGAGAGAGAGAGAGAGAGATGGAATGACAGAGAAAGAGAGAAGGAGAGAGAGAGATTGAGAGACGGGAGGAGAGAAAGAGCGAGACAAGAGGAGCGGGAGAGAGAGAGAAGGAGGGTGAGAGCGAGCGAGAGGAGAGTGGGAGAGACAGGCGAATGATATATATCAGAAAAGAAAGAGGGAAACAGAAAGAGCGAGATCGAGCGAGAGAACAAGAGAACCCCGCGACTCCATATATATATATATATATGAACAGCATCTAACGCGTGTGTACGTGCGTACGTAGGCGCATGTGTATGTGTATGTTCTCTCCTGCACACAGATCAGCGCTCGCTGAGTATAGTGATACTCATACAGATATTGATATGATATAGTGATATTATCAAGAACTAATAATACTAGTAATATCAGGAGTTAATAAAGACAAATTTTTGTCTTTATTAACTCCTGGTAATATCTAGGTATTTTTTTAGCTCTTGATAGTATATAAGTATAGGCCGGACCAGCTATAAAGAGCCCTACCTATAGGCTATAGTTCACCCGGGTAGCGTGCGATAACTCAGAAGCATGGCGCCTCGATAGTTTTTCTAGCCGCCTAGCTGCGATTAAATTATGCGATGTGTTATGCCCACTTTGGGAGTTCGTCTAGCCTCCTCTGACCTCTGTAATCCTGTTTTCTTTCCATCTCGGCGCGTAGTTGAAGACGGCTTTATGTGTGTTATGTGCGCATCAACCCGGCCTGTGGCGGGTTCCTGCGTGCGTGCGTGCCTGTGACGTGCGTGCGTGCGTGCGTGCGTATGTGTGTGCGTGATTGTTATGTGCGTACGTGTCTGATATCCGTGCGTGCGTGCTTGATATCCGTGTGTGCGTGCCTGGTATACGTGCGTGCGTGCCTGATCTACGCGCGTGCGTCCTATACGTGCGTGCGTGATTGTTATGTGCGTGCATACGCACCGTGACTACATCGCCACACTCGCTCTATCGGTGTCACATAAAACTCCATCCATTACCAACGACGAATTCACGAAGAAAGGCGAGGATTTTAAAGCGGTTTTTGCCGCTTAAGTTCAACGAACACTTCTCACGCATACAAGCATATATATCGCTTTTGGGCGCTATATCGTAGTTATAAACCTTTCCTATTCCTCCTCACCCTCGCAGTGCTAAGCCGACCGCAGCAGCTTGATAGATGCGACGTGACCAAGGAGGGCGAACGGATGATATTCTCTCTTCTTCGCTTTGATTTATTATAGCTCTTCTACTAAAGTTATGTGATAGCCTCTGACATTTCTAAATGCTTTATAGGATGTTAGCGAAGCCGCGGGTGCGTGTGTGTGTGCGTGTGTGTGTGCGTGCGTGCGTGCGTGCGTGCGTGCGTACGTCTGTGTGCGCTCCTGCGTGCGTGCGTGTGTGTGTGCGTGCGTATGTGTGTGCGTGTGCGCGCGCGCGTGTGTGTGTGTGCGTGCGTATGTGTGTGCGCGCGTGTGCTCGCGTGTGTGCGCGTGCGTGTACAAGAGTGTGTGTATGCGTGTATGCGTATTCATACGCGTGTGTGTATTTTCATTACCTCAGACCACCCACCACATTCACGTAGTCACGCTTACTTACATCCGGGTGCTTGGGGTAGAGGTCACCTGTGCTTACGTATATCGATACCGCTTTATATAAATTAATTAATTTCTAGTATAGAGACTAGGTATGGGGTTGAGCAAGGCTGGGATGTGGGACACCACGGGCATTTGGCATGCAGATTCAAATTCAGATTATTTTAGGCATCTAGATAGATTCAATCCACTCTGTTATGGCCCGACCATGGTTAGTCTAAATTAACGCACTGTGTGTGCGGAGTGAAACTATACTTGTGCTAGACTCACTCGACTTTGCTATGGCAGGTTCGTGGTTAGCCTGACAGTACTATAAGTGCGAGTGGAGTGAAACTATATACTAGTGGTACTGGTAGCTAGACTAGCTCCACTCTGCTATAGATTCACTCCATCCTAGTGTGGCTGGACCATGGTTAGCCTGAAAGATGGTTAACCTAGATAAACAAGGGAAGTAGAAGTAAAATTTTGTTCACACGCGCGAACCTCGGAATATTTTTAACCCGATGATTTTTTGAGGCCACGTTTTTTTATTAATTTCACAGCGATCACCAAAATGTAGGTAAATTCTGCCTCAATATTCCCACATAGTTATACTACACTTCTTTTAGAGGGGTACGTTTTCGTCACGAGCGCGTATGCATAATGCATATAGGCCTACTGTTAAAATGAGGCTTACTCCTTATTGCTTGGGTGCATTAAGTGTGCAGTGAACGGGCATGAACTCGTACCGTGGCATGAGAGTATGTGTTGTTGTTTGCATAGATACAGCCGCGGATGCTAGGATTATAGGATGGCATTGATGATGAACGCACGCTCTCTTCTTCACTGTTTCCCCCGATGAATTATTCATTGCTATTAATTACGTTTACCGCGCGAACCAATTCAGCGGATAATGGCCGCCGATCACGTGACTCAGTCTCCGCCATTTCAGCTAAAACGTATTGCAGTGGAATCAAACAGACTTACGTACACGAGGTCACGCATGCCACGCACGCACGCGCGCATACCCACACGGACGCGCACACTCTCACGTTGTACGTCACGCACTTATGCTACCTTTCTCCCTCATTTCCTCACCGCTCTCTCTCCCACCATCTCTTCCTCCTTAACTCCCCCTCCCTCCCCCTTCCCTCCCTTATCCCTCCATCCTTCATTCCCTGCCTAAGCACGCACGTATGTAACAACTGCTCCCTTCCTCCCTCCTACTCTCGCCTCCCGCATGCACGCACGCACGCACGAGCATACACACACGCACGCGCTCACGCCCCCTCCCCTTCCTGCACACACGCGCTCACGCCCCCTCCCCCTCCCCCTCCACGCACCCCACGCACAGACATCGGCCAGCACGCACGCACGCACGCACGCACGCACGCACGCACGCACGCCCTCCCCTCCCCACGTACCCCACGCACAGACATCGGGCACGTCAATCACCCATGCGGTCCACACACACACACACACACACACACACACACACACACACACACACACACACACACACACACACAC
>NW_014578126.1:74322-76537 GCF_000485595.1 Priapulus caudatus
CACACACACACACACACACACACACACACACACACACATATGTATGCACTTATGCGCGTACACATGCACACGCACGCGCACGCACACGCGCACACACACAAACATGCGCACGCACGCGTGCACATACACACACGCGCGCACACGCACACACGCACGCACGCACGCACACACACACACACACATATGTATGCACTTAAGCGCGTACACATGCACACGCACGTACGTGCACACACGCACGCGCACGCACACGCGCACACACACAAACATGCGCACGCACGCGTGCACACACACACACGCGCGCACACGCACACACACGCACGCAGGCACGCACACACACGGCAGACTGTAAGAAAAACAAGACGAGAGCGGCGCTGCATTCCTGCAGGGAGCCATCGAGCACCGTGGAGACCGGAGCGCCGGCAGGGATAGCGAGCATTCCCAGACTCCGACCGACACCAGCTGCGTATGTGTGAGCGCGTGCGTGCGCGCGTGCGTGCGCGTCCGTGCATACGTGCGTACGTACGGTACATGTATGCGTGCGTGCGTGCGTGCGTGCGTACGTGAGTCAACGATAGAGCGTTAAGCGCATGCCGTTGCTGTTTGCAGTTCAAATATTTATCTGGCGTTTAGTTTGCAGTACCGGTGTGTTTCATTAGTGCTCTTCGGGTGCTCGGCGTTTACTTTGCCGATTCCTGTGTTTATTTATCCTCGTTCATTACGTTCGCCCCGTCGTTCGCTTGAACTCATCTAATTATTCAAATACTTTTCGTATTTGTAACGTTAATCACATGTGCGTGTGAGTGTACGACAGTAATGCGTGTACGTGCGTGTACATGCACGCGTGCACGCACATGCTGGAACGCACGCATAGTGTGCACGCATGCGACTCTTCGTACAGTGCAGGGATAGTACAGATATAGAATCGGGTATATTGCGGTTCTTTTGCGATTTTATAAAATTTATAGTATTACAAAATTTATTTTTTAATGTATTTTTTATTTGTTTATTATTAATTTATTTATTTATTTATTTTATTTTATTATATGAGTTTGTATTTACTACTGATACAATGTTTATGACTAAATGATCAACGTTCTGCAGTAGTACGAGGCGTCTCACACTACCAGAATTATTAAAATATCTATGAATTCATGAAATCTTGAATCCACTATCGCGATTCTACGCGAACCTCTCTATAAAGTTTACTGCCGTTACTATAATATCGCGACAAATCGTCAATCTGCCATGTGCTGTGAAAGATAACCCAGCAGCGCTCGTTCTAGTTTCGACTATCCCTCGCGGAGCCCGCAGTTACGGCCGTAGGAATATTGTCATCCGCGTCTGACGGCGTATATCTGAGCAAACTACGGCAACGGAGTTTGTAAACGAACTCAGGTGAAAACTGCCGACTACGAAGGACCTGAAGGTGCACCCATAGGTGCACCGAAACAACCCGCCTGCAAGGTGTGTCTCTCATCGTACCATCGTTGGTGAAGACGAGATAGGACAACAGGCTATATAGATAGTATACATCGGAAGTGGAGCTAAACACGAAATATGTCATCTCATAGTGTGTGAAAGGGAGAAAGAGAGACATCTGTGCTATATTATTTGTATTTTGTATATATGATAATACAGTTATTCGTTTATCGTCGGAATATAAGAATTTGTTGTCGAACATGAGTGAGAGATCGGATGCGAGCGATAGCGGACTCGTACCTGACCCAGGTGTGCTAAGGTAAGCAATGTTTACTTACATGTATGTATACATGCGTTTCGCATGCATACATGGCACACCCACAGGCACTTGGAACGTCTCAATAAAAAGAATAATGGTAAATAAACACGAAATGTATTTACTACCAAAGCCTTAATATTTCTCTACTTTATGTCGATCTCCTATTATTGCCGATAATTACCCGTAAATGCCGGTCAAATGCTCATCTGCAACACACAAGTACACCGCACGCCCGCCCTGTGCACAAACAACATGAATAAGAGAGTATCTCTTCTTCTTCTAGTAACATTCTCTCTTATTCATGTTGTTTGTGCACAGGACGGGCGTGCGGTGTACTTTTGTGTTGCAGATGAGCATTTGACCGGCATTTACGGTAATAGAAGATGTATTACTATTAGTCGTATTAGGTACCTTTAGCAAAGCCAATTAAATTACTCTTGTTACTTGTGAATCATTGAGTAATATTATGAATATATA
>NW_014578126.1:77189-80214 GCF_000485595.1 Priapulus caudatus
ATATATTCTATTCTTTGTCTTTGGTCCGTGCACCACCGTGTCGTGGATAGCGTATATATAGCCTATACTGACAAACACCAGATCGCGTCGCTTGAACATAGAGGGTTGGTGCACAGGCCCTTGGAACGTTTCAATCATAAAATTATGGTAAATAAACATGTAAAATGTATTTAATATCAGTCTTAATGTTTCTCTACTCTCTTTCGCCTATTATTACTGATAATTTCCTGTAAATGCCGTTCAAATGCTCCTCTGCGACGCACAAGTACACCGCACGCACGCCGCTGTGCACAAACAATAAAAAATATAGTATTGGATTTAATATTATATCAGGAGTCTATCAATATTGATAGACTCCTGATTATATAGATAGATATATAGACTCTATATTTTTATTGTTGCGAAAGAGAGTAGAAAAACATTAAGACTTAGGTAGTAAATAGATTTCGTGTTTATTCACCGTAATTTTATTATAGTGACGTTCCAAGACTTAGTGCCTGTGTCACCGATAGCGTCATCTGAACACATAGGGTTGCTGCAACCGCGAGATAACAGTAATGGCGGTCGTGTTGTCGTAATTTGGACATTTTGCGTAAAAAATAGTAGGTTAACGCATGCTTTACCTCACAGTTTCCCTTCGCTTCGATGATGCCCTTAATGCGCATTATGCTTGTTGGGAGTTGTGCAGGCGTTGTAATTTCATATAAAGGCGATCAGTGGTTGATATAGTACCCTCTTGGCATTGTCAAACCACAGGCCCTTGGAGGCCCAAGTTTCAAGAAGAGTATATAAGAGCGAAGCGCTTCGCTTTTATACTCTTCTTGAAAGTTGAGCCTCCAAGGGCCTGTGGTCAAACCTCCACCTCGTCAACTTCCACGCAACCCTGGGCCGTCAGAGAATCAAACAGAGATAGTAAACAGAGATAAGGGTTTCGGCGCAAATGCTAAAATTAAATGTTTTTGTCCGTGCCTCTCAATTCCTATTTTTCATTTTCTCTTATTTATTTTCTCCTATTTTTCATTTTGTTATTTTATTAATTTTTAATTTTTAATTAATTTTAAGTTGCGAACTTGCGTACGGTTGTCATCAGGCGCACGCTGACGCATCGTTACTCTATATATATATACGAGCATATAGTCGGTTGATGTGCCTTATTATAATTTCGAGGTCTAGCACTTAATTAGGTGTGTCACTCTAGCCTTCCCGCTACTATACGTAGTATGGTGCAGACGTTTGTAAGTATAGAATTAAGTGTTGGTCGGAGCGCCAAGATTTTGTACCAGCGTTAGCTTCTAGCTTTTTAGAATAGTAATAATAAATAATAATAACATAAAAATAACAACAACAACAATAATAATAATTATTATTATTGTTATTATTTGTGTGTCTTATCATACTCTGATGTTGGCAATCATTCCATGCATGGACCCATCTTTGTTCTGATTACTGGTCATGATTTTCCTTATGAGACTACTGAAAGTGACTATATATGGCACCGTATATAGTATTAATAATATAATAGATGTGTATGGTAAATGTAATATAATATATGTGGATTCGCTCACTCTTCCTGATTAAATTGCTGCATTATATATTTGCTCCTTTCCCATTGCGTTCGATGTAGGCTTAGATACAAATATCCGGATATTTTTGGAGATATTTAGAAGTTTTCGGGATATTTAGAAAAAATCTGGATATTTAGAAAATTCCTTAATATTTAGAAGATAAAACACAATTTTCTCAAATATTAAGGATTTGTAAGGATGAGTTTGTCCTTTTCTGTTAAGAAAAACCATTAGCACGAATATCGAGCGACGCTAGTGTGTGCAATAATTTAAATTGCACGTAGGTTTTGTGTTTTTAGCTAATTTCAAAACGATCTTATCGCTAACAGTTTGTGAATGCATTCAGTGCCGTTGTAAATTACTTTTTCTGTGAATTTTTTATAGTGAATATACTTAAAAACATGTGAAAATGTAACTTGCGCCAATTAATTGTCATACAAATATAATTGTCATTTACATATATACATTTCTAGCTAAGCGCAGTCAGTGGCGAGTATAAACCACTGGTATAAACATGACCGACCCGTGCGCCCTCTGTGATCTTTGAGCATCCAATCACTGGACCGTAAGACTCGCAACAACTCCATAACCGTGTCGTATTTCTCCGCCCGCCCGTCGTAACAGTACCATATATCAATAAATCCATAATAACGTGAGCCATCAATTACGCGATACATCGCTAGAGTTTTACTCTTTCTGCCACGCTTTATTGAGTGTCTGCGGTGTAGCAGCGAAGGAGAGTGTAAGTGGCTATAGTTGCCGCCATGGCTCGTGAATTACCGCACAGGCTTTACAACGTTTAATTACGTAACATATATATATATAATTAATCCGACTATTAGATATGGGCTCGTAATCTAATAAATGAAGTAATAAAAACATAGCGTAGTAGTGTGTATCGAAATGAAATAATGAAACGTTTGGGTGTTAAGTGTTCTATACGGAATACGGAGATTTTTAATGCTGTGACATCGAATTTAGGACGACGGTTCGCCAACCGCCATTGTAAATCAGTAAGGTAAAATACGATAGGAAAAGAACAAATACTACAAATACAAACTCAACGTGATATTAATAAACTGTGTTTACGGTATTAGCGGTAGCAATGCTAATTAATTGCAATTTTAAACGCTAGTATTGGTTCGTCGGTTGTTTGCGTCACCTGTAAGATACAGGTAAGATACACGGAAACTCCTAGGCGGCAATTTTTGTTATTGTTAACAACCGTACGACCTACCTAGATCATAAATTAACCTAAATAATTGTGTTTTCATATTCACGTTAATATGTATGTCTTAACGATTTTCGTTTACGACTTATTTATATCTTATTTCATTTTTTCACTTTTCTATGTTTTTCAAGAAGCAACAAAGCAAAATCCATTAATTTCTGAGCGCGCTTGTGTTCCGCGCGCGCGCGCTCTCTCTCTCTCTCTCTCTCTCTCTCTCTCTCTCTCTCTC
>NW_014578126.1:86982-95520 GCF_000485595.1 Priapulus caudatus
TGCTCTCTCTCGCTCTTGCTCTCTTTCTCTCTCTCTCTCTATCTCTCTCATTCTCTTGCTCTCTCTCGCTCTCCCTCGTTTTCTCTCTCTCTCTCTATCTCTCCCATTCTCTTGCTCTCTCTCGCTCTCCCTCGTTTTCTCTCTCTCGCTCTCTCTCTCTCTCTCTCTCTCTCTCTCTCTCTCTCTGTCTCGCTCTCTCTTTCTGATTTCTTACTCCCTCTCCCCCTTCTGTCTACCTCTCTCGCGTATTGCCACCTTGCACATAATAAACGCAGAGCTATCACACACTCCTGGAGTTTCAATCCTATGAGCTTCCCTATCCTACGTGTACACTCGTCTCACACGCCGACATTTTGGCAACGACAAACTTTGAGTAAAGTTCACAAGCCATATTGACTCAGTGATTTCCGCCCCCCTCCGCCACCACTACCACCACCGCCGCCGCCACCACCATCAGCAACATATACGATAGTGTTGGGTAGTATATTTCGGGTATATTCACTCCACTCGCCGTCGCTCCTGACCACCCAGTACATCTGAGAGTATGCCCTGTACTATAAGCCAGTGGGTTGAAACTACACTCGCACTCGATTCCCAGAATCCCTTTACTCGCCATGGTCAGACCCCATAAAATTTACTCGTGGTGGATTCACTCTCCCCTGTTATGGCCAGACCATAGTTTGTCTAATTTTACTACGTGGAGAGTATAGTGTGAACTATACGCGTGGTAAACTCATTTAACCTTGCTATGGCACATTAGCCGCGTTCACACGTAGCAAGAAATCCGGTATTTAGCGTTCACACGAGGCAAAATGCGCGGTCCAAAAAATACGGTGTCTAAACAGATCCGGTATTTCATGTAAATACGCGGCTTCCCAGACCCCGAATAATTTGCCGTGCTTGAGAAATACCGGATCTCTTGGACCGCGCATTTCCCCGTGTGAACGCTAAATACCGTATTTCTGAAGCCGCGTATTTTATAGACTGGTCCGCGCTCGACTATTCCAGTGTAACGCGAGCGGAACTGTCGAGCGCGGACCAGTCTACGTATTTTATTGGCAGTTGGTGCGCATTGCATTGTTTATTTCGCATTGTTCGCTTGATTGTTTAAAGCAGCTCGCAGCTCGTAAATACCGTATTTCTGGAACCGCGAATCAGCGTGTGAACGCTCGGCCGCGTATTTGTCTCAGATTCGGTATTTCGCAAATACCGTATTTCTGGAGCCACAAATCAGCGTGTGAACGCTCGGCCGCGTATTTGTCTCAGATTCGGTATTTCGCAAATACCGTATTTCATAAATACGAGGTCTCGTGTGAACGAGGCTTATATGTATGTGTCAGTGTGCGGCAGCGTGCGCGCGGTGTACATGTGTGTTGCAGAGGAGCATTTGCACGGCAGGAAATTGTCGGCAATAATAGGCGAAAGAGAGAAACATTAAGACTTTTGTAGGAAATAGATTTCGTATTTATTTAGCATTATAATTTATTGAAACGCTCCAAGTGCCTGTGCCCCGCACACGCAACTCTCTGTGAGTCAGCGGGAAGGAGCTGGGAGGGTTAGGTACAGGAAGGTAATGGCACACCGCTACCACCACCACCACCACCACCACCACCATTATATGGTGGTATATATCGATATGGTGATGGTGCCTCGGGGGAAAGATATAGTCGACAGTTGTAATCTCTCGGGTGCGTGTTGATCGTGGACTTAGAGTCTCATGTACCTATCGCTGTCCGGCCGCCCTTATCTATTTTTTAATAGTGATCGGGTGTCTCCGATTGGTGGAATAAAATGACTGGGCAAGAATTCGTCGTGCATCGTACGTGAGGTGAAAAAAAAAAGATTTCGAACGAGATGTGGTTTATTTGCGAGGCACGTATTGCGAGTTCAGATTGTTGACTACTGAGTTCAACTACGCGATAGTATGAATATTTATTTATTATTTTATTAACAGATGAATAGAAAAAATACACGAATACATTTATCGGCGTATAATCCATCAATAAGTAAATAACTGATAAATAGGTACGTTTTATTTTATCACAGAATATTTATTACTGGGTTCTAAGTTCAGGTAAAATATCTTGTGTTCTTGTACAAGCGTACGTTGATGCGTGTTAGAACAAACGTTTCACCATGAATGCGTACTTAGTTACTATTACGTTTAACTAATTACTTTACTACTTATTACTTTATTACTTTATTACTTTACGTAATTTCTTTACTATTACGTGATCTAGACTATTTATAGTGTACTAGTTACTTAGGTACTTAAGTTTTATATCACCGGGGCTATTTGAAAGTAAAGGTTTTTAAACTATTTTAACCTTCGTTTTTTGTTTTTATGTTCTCTATCTTTCTTCCTCTCTCTCTCTCTCTCTCTCTCTCTCTCTTTCTCTCTCTCTCTCTTTCTTTCTCTCTCTCCCTCCCTCTCTGTCTCTACCTATCTATCTCTCCAACTCTTTAACTTTCATTCTTTCTTGCGCTCTCTCTTTCCTTCTCGCTCTTTCCCTCTTCCCTCTTCCTCCCCCTCTTTATTCTTCTCGCTTTCTCTCGGTCTCTTTCTCTCTCCCCTCTCTCTCTCCCTCTGAAGAACGCAACTAAATTGCTCAACCAACGAACGCCACGCGTAGCTCGACACGCAAACGTATTTGAGTGACGCGAGCTTGCTTATTTTGTCCCCGTAATTTGTGTTTTTCTCCAGAATTACAAAACACGTATCAGATTCATAACATGACGGTTAGCGCGCGTGCGTGCGAAAGAGAACGAGCGAGAGAAATCCATCCATCCATCCATCCATCCATCCATCCATCCATCCATCCATCCATCCATCCATCCATCCATCCATCCATCCATCCATCCATCCATATGTAGCGACGCTGCGCTCCACATACATACATACATACATACATACATACATACATACATACATACATACATACATGATACATACATACATACATTCATCCATTTATCTATCAATCAATTTATCCATCCATCCATCCATTTATCCACCGCTCCATCCATCTATCCATCCGTCCGCCCGTCTGTCCGTCCGTCCGTCCGTCCCGTCCGTCCGTCCATCCGTCCGTCTGTGCATCCGTCCGTCCGTCCGTCCGTCCGTCCGTCCGTCCGTCCGTCCGTCCGTGCGTCCGTCTGTCCGTCCGTCCGTCCGTCCATCCGTTCGTCCATCCATCCATCCATCAATCCATTTATCCATCCATCTATCCCTCCATCCATCCGTCCCTCCATCTAGCTATCCATCCACCCACCCATCCATCCGTCCGTCCGTCCGTTCATCAATCCATCCATCAATCCATCTATCTATCTATGTAGCTATCTATCTATTAATCCGTCTATTCATCCAACCACCCACTCTTGCACGCGCACATGCATACACGCATGCTCGCATGTATTATTATAATGCGCTATCCAGTGCCGTTATTGATAGAAAGTGACACGCAATGTGAAGATTTTAACGAGTTTGGCTTACCACATAAACGGGAGATGATATAAAAACGCGGCTCTATCAATAAATTTTATACATGCACATATGCGAAAATTGGTCGATCAAATATACAGCAGAACAACTCGCCCGACATACGCAAAATTCTGCGGGATCCGACACTGAGAACACGGGTTTTTAACCGGGGCTGCGATTATGATTTGTGCTAATTATTCTTCGGCGGTTTTCGCCTAGGATCTTAAACAAACTCGTGCACACATCTAGGTGGCCCGTCAGATTCCAGTCGCATTGCAGCGACTGACAGCTGCTGCTGTTATCCGATACTACACTCGTTACGCATGGCGGGGCGGAGCTTGTGACGTCACTCAACGCCGATAACACCCATCCATTGCTCTCTCCGTGAATTGCACACAATAACGGAGCAAATCGAACATTTTTTCGACGTTTTCGCACTACCGTCGGTACAGTCGAGAACGTTTGGTGTGAAATGCGTTAGAAGATGCGCAGGTTCTTGCGTACTAGCGAGCAGATATCGTTTTATAAAATGTGGCGTTCTTGTGTCACTATGATTGATGGCTATGTTTTCGTGCCCTCAGCGCAAACCGTAGAAGAAAGACGGGACATACAGCTACTGGTTCATGGAGTGTGATGGGTCTACTGCGATATCACAGCCCCGGCCCTGGCCCTGGCTGTTTGATGCTACTTATAATCATTCTACGGCTATCCACTACGTACGGTAAGTGAAAATTTTAACATAATTCCGGCGAAGCAGCGCATCCGTGGAAGATAAACATGTTGAATAACCAACATGGCCGCCACGGGTCTGAATTTCTCGAGCAAGGCGATGCTGTAGGCATCGTTCACAACATAAATACGGCCCAACGACGTCACCGCCGACTTCATCTCGCCTTTTACTTTCTCGCAGGGAAGAGTGCGTGCCGATTCGAACACTGCAACCGTCAGTACGAGCCAGTTGATATCGCGCACAACGTGAAACGAGCAAACGTGCTAGACTACTGCCAAGTGTTGCGAACATACGCCGAATGCATACGCGCTACGGCGCGCGGATGCCGAGGCAACATCGGCTACCACGGGACGGCCAAGATGGTCGAGGCGCGCAACGAGGAGAACAATTGCTCGTACGTGCTATCGCACGTCGACAGCTTCGCGTCGGCGACGGCGCCGCCGCATCCGCGCGCCGTCGCCGAGACGACGATGTGCAACTATGGCGCGGGCCGCGTCGAGCCACTCGAGTACGTGCAGTGCGCGCTCTTCGGAGACCCGCACCTGACGACGTTCACTAACGAGTTCTACACTTGCAAAGTGGTCGGCGCGTGGCCGCTGATAAGCAACGAGTACTTGTCCGTGCAGGCGACAAACGAAGCCGTGCTCCCCGGATCCAGCGCCACGGCAACGACGAAGGTACGTATGGCGCGTTGCCGCCATGGCGACGCACGACAAAAACAAGAGTGCAGCGCAACGACGCCGACGACGACGATGGTGGCGACTCCGTCGGCGATGGCAGTGACGAAAATGCAGCAAAACTAAAACGACGCTTACAGCGAGGGGTCAGGTTGAATTTAGGATCCTGATGCATTCATCCATCGTCAAATCTAATCGTTAACCGCTAATCCTAACTGTAACCAGTGGCGTAGCCAGGGGGGGGGGCAATGGGGGCGGTCACCCCCCCTAAGATTTAGAAGGCTACCTTATTTAAACCGGCAGCAGGACTGTTTCAAGTCGATAAAACATGCCAACAACATGCACCCGCCCCCCCCCCTTAGATTTAATCCTGGCTACTCCACTGACTGTAACCTAACCTAACCTACTACTAATTGCATCGTTATTGACATGGATCGTGAAGTAGGTTTGACCCCACAACCATAATGTAGTACAAAAGTCACACGACAACAACGACTACGACAACAATAACAACAACGACAACAACAATAACAACAACAATAACAACAACAGCAGCAGCAACAACGATAACAGCACAACAACACGATAATAACACACGACGACAATACGCAATAACATCGAACAGTAACATGATAAGAGAGAAAGTGCCAGTAGGATGTAGGTATACATCTCGTGTGCCCCAGGAAGTGGACCTTTGCTCTCGTTGCGACAGTCTCACGACCGTACTCTGCAGCAATGCTAGTTGCTCCCCCTCGCAGGCGATTTACCTAACCTCTGTACTGTTTGCCAAAAAAAAAAAAAATGCTAATAGAGCACAAGTTAGCCTGTAGGTGGCACCACTGAGAGATTGCCTTGTTTACATTTGACATTGATGTTCTTCATTGATTTCTATACGTGCAAGGAGTAAGTGATACTCAAAATAGTATAATAACTACTAGTAATTAATCATTGTAAATGATTACTAATTGGGACATTGCTACGTGCATCGCTCATAAAGGGCGAATTTCGTCACCGCGTGATTCGTAACCAAAACGTCGGGATGATATCCCAGTATTGGATCAATTTTCCGCCGCAAACTTGCATTACCGCAACGACTCGGCCAGTAACATCGCGCGCGTGAGCGTTGTTGACTCGTGGCGCCATCTACTCGCATTCCTCGCTCGCAAAAATATCGGATCGTTACGTTCGCGCGGATTAACGAACGTAATTCCCCGTCCTCCGCATCGTCGTACGAAATTGCGGAGTCGCCGCTATTAATTTCGCGTGCGCAGCTGCAGCATCGTCGTCCACCTTAATTGAAGCCCCGACGATGACGAAGCCCTCGTCCGTGTCATTAGCAGTAATTCTGCGGCAAGGAGGCTGCGACCTCCGTGTGTAGCGCGGGTGAGTGGGTGAGTGCGTGAGCGCGCGCGGGCGGCGGCAGTGTTCTATGCTAATCAATACTGCAGCACTATCTCTGCGAAGGAGGTCTGCTATCTCTGCGCGCTGAGTAGGGTGGCTTGCTGAGTAGGGTGGCTTGCTGAGTAGGGGGAAGCCATGGTACTCGCGTGTTAGCAACGCAACGGTCCTGTCGCTGCGTGTTAGTGTGGGGATGGATGACATGAGGGGTCCCACACTCTCTGTCGCTGTCTCTCTCTCTCTCTCTATCTCTCTCTCTCTCTCTTCTCTCTCTCTCTCTCATCCCCTCTCTCACTCCCCCCTTTCTCTCGCTCTCACTCTGTCACTCTCGCTCTCACTCTCCCTTTCCTTCTCTCCCACTCGGTCACTCTCCCCCTCTCTGTCTCACTCTTTCACTCTCCCTCTCCCTCTCTGGCTCTCACTCTGTCACTCTCCCTCTCTCTGTCTGTCTCACTGTCTCTCTCACTCACTCTCTCTCTCTCACTCTCTCTCTCTCTCACTCACTCTCTATCTCTCTCTCTCTATCTCTCACCTCTCACGCTCTCGCTCTCACTCCCCCCCTCTCTCTCGCTCTCACTCTGTCACTCTCCCTCTCCCCCCTCTCTCTCACTCTCTCACTCTGTCACTCTTCCTTTCCCTCCTCTCGCTCTCACTCTGTCACTCTCCCTCTCTCTCTCTCTCTCTCTCTCACTCTCTCCCTCTCCCCCCTCTCGCTCTCACTCTGTCACTCTCAGAGAGAGAGAGAGAGAGAGAGAGAGAGAGAGAGAGAGAGAGAGAGAGAGATTTAAGCTGTCGCATGAGTGAGGTCATGCACAGCGGTACTGCGCAGGACAGCGTTACACAGCTGTCACTGTGTTAGACAGTCAGGTGCTAAATGCGCCCCCCCCCACACAAAAAACAATCCCCGGATAAAGCAATATCGTTAATTATTTGTGAATTTAATCATCGAATTTGCTCTCATCAATTTTGTCGCACTCGCATTTATGATCAAAATGGAAGTAAACGCGCGAAATAGCGCACGTGCGTGCGTGTGTGCGTGCATGAATGAGTAAGTGCGTACGTGAGTGCGTGCGCGCGCGCGCGCGTGTGTGTGTGTGTGTGTGCGTGCGTGCGTGCGTGCGTGCTCGTATACATTTCACCCGCCCGTCATTAGAGTTATAATTTGGAAGCGTTGAATTTCACCTGGTGTGTCGGTTTCCATAGCAACTCAACACCTGCACGTCGCAGGCGGCCGCAATCGATAGACGCGCCAGCCTCCCTCCCAGCCGCGTGTATCATCATCGTCATCATCATCGTCATCGTCATCGGCATCGTCATTGTCATCATCATCGTCATCCGCACGCGAAACTCTAATCGTACCCACGTCAGAGCTGCCGGTGAAAATATTATAATCCCGAGCGAGAAATTTAAAATCTATAATATACAGTGAAGCGACGCGGTCGTAAAGATGGAAAGCTTTAATGAAATTTGGAGAGATCGGCAGGTGTGGGAGAAATGGGGAGGAGGAGGGGAGGAGGAGCGTGGAGGAGGAGGATGAAGAGGAGAAGGAGGGGGAGGAGGAGCGGGAGGGGGAGGCGAGAAGAAGCGATATGAGGAGGAGCGGGAGGGGGCGGAGGAACGGGGAGGAGGAGGAGCGGGAGAGGGAGGAGGAACGGGGGGAAGAGGAGCGGGAGGGGGAGGACGACGAAGAGAAGAGAGAGGAGGAACGGGAGGGGGAGGAGGAACGGGAGGAGGAGGAGCGGGAGAGGGAGGAGGAACTGGAGGAGGAGGAGCGGGAGGGGGAGGACGACGAGGAGAAGAAAGAGGAGAAGGAAGGCGACGAGAAGGAGAAGATGGAGATTAAACCTCGTTACCAACGGCGTTGAAAATTCATTAGAACGGTACCGTCGCGGTGTGTGCGCGCGAGAGAGATTCCCCATGACCGGGCGCGAGCATGCACCCGCAGAAATGTATAGAGACAGACTAGTCCTCGGATAGACTGCAGGACCAGCCATCAGTTCGTTTCGTACAACCGTTAGAGTGAATTGCTGCATGTAGCGAGAGACCCTCGTCCACCCGATGAGTGAAGCGTTGCCCTGATTAGTATTGCATTTATTTCAATAGAGATCATCTGTAATACGTTCACGCACGCGATCGCATCATTATACGTGCAGTACCGGAAGAGAGAGAGGGAGAGCGAGAGAGAAAGAGAGAAAGAGAGAGAGAGAGGGAGGGAGATGGAGAGAGATAGAACGAGAGCGAGAGAGAGAGAT
>NW_014578126.1:95627-97311 GCF_000485595.1 Priapulus caudatus
AGGGGAGGTTGTAGGGTGGCGGCGAGGAGGAGGAAGAGGAGGAGGGGAGGTTGTAGGGTGCGTCGTAAACGGTTATCGTATCAATCATCAAGTCTGGGATGTCGTAACTTTTGCACGCGAAGTGTTGCGCAGAAGTTATGAGATTATGAGCTAGACTCGTGCGGTGGTGCAGTCAAATATCTCAACGCCGGCAACCCTCGGGACCGTCCATTGACTCCATTCAGTTCGGTTTATTGCGAAGTTCAGTTTATGTGGGTGGGGGGAGATATTCCAGGCATGTCTTACATGTATCAGGTGTTTGGACTTGAAAAATTTGTCCGGTTTAACGTGAGATTTGGTTTTGAGGGAGTTCGCAATTTTGAGAGTTGTCTGCAGTTGTACACTCGTGATTTTTTCCGGGAGAGTTTAGACCTTTAAGTCTTTAACTGCAGGTACTTGATTATTGTACAGTACTGGGTGAAACTGTGTCTCAGAAATTCCTGAGAATTTATGCTACTTTATACACGTTTCAATGCAACGCTGGCCTTTTTTCATTCCATTGCCTTTTTTTATTTGAATAATTTACATTTCGCTAATAGATATTCAAACGGTCTCGCATTCCTGGCAATCAATGACATTACATTACATACGTGGACTGTTTATTTGACCGTGATGTCCTAAGCGTTCCGCCCCAGCATTCATCCACTGACAGAAAAATCGACTTGCCAGATTCTTGAGTTAAATAGCCCTGCAGGAATTTGCTCCGTGCGCGTGGAACGTGGTAGGTGGGTTTAAGAACCTCAATGAGGGATTTAAATTTGTAAAAGTAAGTTTGAGGTTTTGGGTCCGGTCCAAGTCCGTGTTGGTGGTTGTGGTGGTGGTGGTGTGTGTGTGTGTGTGTGTGTGTGTGTGTGTGTGGTGTTGTTGGGGGGGGGGTCTATGGCGCCTCTAACACAAACTTCCCACTTAGGCTGAGAGGGTCTATGTCCCCCAGGCTACTGCCGGAACGTACCCTGGGTAACGTACCCTGGTACTATCTAATATGCCGGACCGTACCTCGCCTACTCCACTAACGAGTCTAGGGAGTCGCCTACGCCTACTCCCTAACCATAACCCTAACCCTAACCCTAACCATATCAGATAGTTACCAGGGTACGTTCCGGCAGTACCCTGGGGGACATAGACTCTATGAGCCCCACTTAGTACAACTCTCCGTACAAGCAGTACTAGGCTTTGAGGTCGAGAGTAGCGGGTTAGGCGCTCAAATACATACCAATACAATGAGAACATCACATCATTAATGAAAAAAGAAGATTTGTGAGTGATAACGACCGAGCTGCTGATGCTTATCTGGAGTTTGAAACCGATTTTAAACCTTTAAGACAACAAACTGTAGGCTACGCTACGTATCGCTGGGACATGGCATTCCTCCAGGCTGTTGAAAGCCACTGCCATTACTTGCCTCGTATGTTTGGGAGCACGCAGCGCAGTGTGTGCGTGCGTGCGTGCGTGCGTGCGTGCGTGCGTGTGGGTGTGTGCGTATGTGTGTGTGTGCGTGTGTCTGCGTATGTGTGTGTGCGAGTGTGTGTGTGTGTGTGTGTGTGTGTGTGTGTTTATGTGTGTGTGTGTGTGCGCGTGCGTGAGTACGTGAGTGCGTGCGTGCGTGGGGACACAAATACAGACAGCACTCCCACAGAGAGCTATT
>NW_014578126.1:97336-101081 GCF_000485595.1 Priapulus caudatus
CTCTCTCTCTCTCTCTCTCTCTCTCTCTCTCTCTCTCTCTCTCTCTCTCTCTCTCTCTCTCTCTCTCTCTCTCTCTCTCTCTCTCTCTCTCTCTCTCTCTCTCCCTCTCCCCCACTCTCTCTCCCTCCCTTTCTGATCTACCCGTCTTTTCTTCCTTCGCTTCTTTCTTTTGCAAGCTCTCGCGTAACAAAATTTAAGTTTGTGCACGAAAGTTTCTATTCACGGTAGGCACGCATGCATTCACACATTCACACGCACGCACACACAGATACACGCGAGCACGCACGCACGCATGCTGCTGTACAATGCAGCTTCGTTACGGAAAAAGACGGAGACGGAGAGAGAGAGAGGGGAGGATGCTCTAGCTCCGAGAAAACATCTGTTTGGCTTCCTCGCGGTAACACGCGAGCGTTGCGGCACGCCGGCGTACAGTCAGTCAGTCGGCAGCCCTCCCTCTCTCTCTCTCTGTCTGTGTTTTCGTCGATAGAGCGTGCATTTTCCTCACTCAAAGGAGACCGTTCCGCAAATCGGGAGAGTTCGAGCTGTTGCATGCGGGCTTCCTTCGCGAAGAAGGTATTGCCGGGCATCCTCTGTGACATAGGTCTCATCAGGCTTCCTCTGTGAC
The DNA here is from genome assembly GCF_000485595.1 of Priapulus caudatus. Taxonomy (NCBI): domain Eukaryota; kingdom Metazoa; phylum Priapulida; class Priapulimorpha; order Priapulimorphida; family Priapulidae; genus Priapulus; species Priapulus caudatus. The sequence goes on from NW_014578126.1 coordinate 97,962, forward strand.
TTAGACCTCCTTAGGCTTCCTCTGTGACGAAGGTTTCCTCAGGCTTCCTTTGCGCATGTAGGTCTACTCAAGCTTGTGACATAGGTTTCGCCGAGCTTCTTTGTGACGTAGGTCTCCCCCTGACTGCCTTCGTGGCGTAGGTTCCCCCACCTTCCTTCACGATAAAGGTTTTCCCTGACATCCTTAACAATCAAGGTTCCACAGGCTTCCTTTGCAACAAAAGTCCCTCCCCCCCCCCAACTTCCCCTGACAGGAAAGGTTTCTCTCAGCTTTTGAACTCGAAACATCTGTTTTTTGGCAGCAAGAGATGAAAGAACCCGGCGGATGTATTATTTGGAAGAGTTAACAACGAGGGCTGTGTGTGTGTGTGTGTGTGTGTGCGTGTGCGTGTGCGTGTGCGCGTGTGCGTGTGTGTGTGCGTGCGTGCGTATGTGTGTGTGCGCGTGCGCGTGCGTGTGTGTGTGTGAGTGCGTGCGCGTGTGTGCGTGCGTGTACGTGTGTGCGTGCGTGCGTGCGTGCGTGCGTGCGTGAGGTGAAGCCACGTGTAGCAGTTAGCCGAGCTCCGGGTAGGAAAGGGTTACCCGTTATCAATGTTGTCGGATGAACACATTTGCCCGCGCGCGTTCCGTTATCAGTGTTGTTGAACGTGCGGATTTGCCCTCGGACGGCACTTGAAACAGCACGGTGGTGGATTCGGGGAATGTTGGCTTGGGGGGGGGGGCCGCCCGGCGAGCGAGTGGTACGGCAGCTGCGAGCGAGCGCGAAGATAAACCTGAACAAACAACGATGGAGTCGTCGACGTTACTGCTGCTGCTGCTGCTGCTGCTGCTGCTGCTGCTGCTGCTGCTGCTCCTGCTGCTGCTGCTGCTTGGTGCGACTGTGGTTTTTTGTTATTTGTTGCAGCTGGCACGTTGTTGCTGTTTATTGAGCAGGCACGCCATTGTTGTTGCTTGCTGTAGCTGACTGACACGTCATTGTTGTTGTTGTTTATTACAGCTGACATGTTATTGTTGTCATTGTCATTGTTTGTTGCGGCTGCCACGTTGTTGTTATTGTTTGTTTATTACATTTCACACCACGTTGTTGTTGTTTGTTACACCTGACACGTTGTTATTGTTTATTACACCTGACACGTTGTTATTGTTTATTACACCTGACACGTTGTTATTGTTTATTACACCTGACACGTTGTTATTGTTTATTACACCTGACACGTTGTTATTGTTTATTACACCTGACACGTTGTTATTGTTTATTACACCTGACACGTTGTTATTGTTTATTACACCTGACACGTTGTTATTGTTTATTACAGCTGACGGTGATCGTGAAAATGCACGCCGTCTGCGCCGCGGAGAAGACGTACCACGCGCAGGCCGACGCGCTGCCGCCCGCCTTCGTCGACGGCTCCTCCGCGAGCGGACCCGACGGCGCCCTCTACATCGAGGAGGTGGTCGCCGGGCGACACATCGTCATCCACGCCCGTTTCATCGGCGCGACGGTCGTGATTCGCCGCGTCGCCGGGGCCGCGCTGACGCTCGCCGCGCGCATGCCGCGCGAGCTCGTGCGCACGTGGGGAGCGGCCGGCCTCGAACTCTGCGTGAAGGGATGCCCCGCGGGAGAGACGATCGACTACCGCTCCTTCCTCGGCCGCGGCGGAGGCGGAGGAGCGGTCGCCATGGCGACGGAGGAGGCGGCGGCGCGCTGCCGGGAGGGGAACGTGACGGATTTTTACTTTGACTCGTGCGTGTTCGACCTCGCGACGACGGGCGAGCCGGCATTCCGCGAGGCGGCGCACGCGGCGCAGCGGGACGCCGCCGCGCTGGCGCCCCCCGGCGCGGCGTCACGGCGCGAGAACCGAACACACCTGCTCGCTCGCGCGGCGGGAACGACGCGACGGACGCCGCCCCCGACGACGCTGATCGCCGCCGCGGTGGCGCTGCTGTTGCTGCTGCGGCGGTGATAGGGGGCGCTGTTCTCCCTCCGGATTCGTCGCAGATGTTATTAATATATATGGCGCGCGCGCGAGCGGTCGTCGGGGTGACGGCGCGGGGTGACGGGCCTGGCACGTCACGAGAGCTTTTTGTAAATATGTATTTTTATTGGTGATGTGCCACGCTTGCTTGCTTGTGCGCGCGTGGCGTGGGGGGGGGGGGCGCTGCTGCGCGCTGCTTGTAAAGAAATATATCGTAGTCATAATACGTGGCAAAATACCCGCGTGCGTGCGCGCACCCTGAGAAATGTAAATACCGATACGAAAACGGAGACGCGTTATCACTGTTATGATTATCTGCCTTCTTTCCTGCCTCCCTCTCTCTCTTCCCCCTCCCTCCCTCCTCCTTCCCCCCTCCCTCCCTTTACCATCCCCCACAGTGTGTGAATAACTTCCACAGCTTCTGTTTGGTACCATTGCTGTTTGTTGTTGTTGTTGTTGTTGTTGTTGTTGTTGTTGTCTGTGCTGTTACGGTGTCGCCTCCCCGGGTCGGCTTTACGAGTGGCGCTTGCAGCGCCATCGTGTGGCGGCCGCGCGAATCGAATCCTCGTTTTTTCTATGGTTGTCGTTAACATTTGCGTGCATTCGGTGCACGAGAGAGAAAGAATGCTTGACGAATTTTTGCACTGGATGTTTTATTGTACGTGCGTGTGTGGATATAGTCTGAGTATCTTGTTACGTGTGACATACGTTGGGTACCTGGAAAATGATGAGGGCCCCTGAGGAGTTACTAGTAAATGGAATTCTGTGTACGTGCGCTTGCTTCATTTCGATTCGTTCCCACCGTGTTTTTATTCTAAGGCAAGAAGGCTAAGTCTAAAGCAAGAATCGTCGGGAAGCTACTATCGTAACCTGTTACATTGAAGCGTTTCGTGTCCGTTTCTGGTTTTCCCTCTACCTGTGCTGTGTGCATCCGTGAGTGAGTGAAGCCATGGCTGCAAACCGTGTGTGGGGTCCGTTTCATGTTTTACTGCTACCCATGTCGTATACGTGAGTGAGTTGTGACGTGAAGTCGTCATCGTTAGTCGTCGTACTGGCTCGCAATTCTTCTCATCTCGCCTACCTTGCCGCTCCTATGTCTATCTATGTCTACCTGCGTCTACCTATGTTTACCTGTGTTTACCTAT
>NW_014578126.1:101091-105130 GCF_000485595.1 Priapulus caudatus
AGCAGCAGCAGCAGCAGCAGCAGCAGCAGCAGCAGCACCACCACTACCACCACCACCACCACCAACACCAACACCAGCAGCAGCAGCAGCAGCAGCAGCAGCAGCAGCAGCAGCACCACCACTACCACCACAACCACCACCAACACCAACACCAACACCAGCAGCAGCAGCAGCAGCAGCAGCAGCAGCAGCACCACCACTACCACCACAACCACCACCAACACCAACACCAACACCAGCAGCAGCAGCAGCAGCAGCAGCAGCAGCAGCACCACCACCACCACTAGCATCCGCAAACAGCAAGTAGTAGCACCATCAGCAGCAGTAGCAGTAGCAGAACCACCACCACCACCACCACCACCACCACCACCACAAGCAGCAGCAGCAGCAGCAGTAGCAGTAGCACCAGCACCAGTAGCAGCAGCAGCAGCAGTAGCACCAGCACCAGCACCAGTAGCAGCAGCAGTAGCAGCAGCAGCAGTAGCAGTAGCACCAGCACCAGCACCAGCAGCAGCAGCAGCAGCAGCAGCAGCAGTAGCAGTAGCACCAGCACCAGCACCAGCAGCAGCAGCAGCAGCAGCAGTAGCAGCAGCAGCAGCAGTAGCAGCATCAGCAGCAGTAGCAGTTGTAGCAGATAGCGCCGGGGGACACAGCAAGCAGCAGGAAGCAGTAGTACTAGTAGTAGCAGTAGGTGGTGTTTCGCTGATGTCGGTGATAGTGAAGCTCGCATGCAGCAGGAAGACGGCTGACATGTTTTCACTGCCAGACAAATCACTGCAAATATTGTAAACAAATTTGCAGCGCCGCGTCGCTGCCTAGAGAGAGGGGGTGAGCGCGGGAGAGGTGTGTGTGTGTGTGTGTGTGTGTGCGTGCGTGCGTGCGTGCGTGCGTGCGTGCGGTGCGTGCGGTGCGTGCGGTGCGTGCGTGCGTGCTTTTGTGTGGTGCGTATGGTGTGCGTGTGGTGTGTGTGTGCTAGCGCGTGTGTATATCACAGGTCTTGTACGACGCGGGGGCATGGGCGGTACTACCCTACAGCTGTTATTCTAACCAGGCCCCCTCGCCTGCCTGCTGTACAGTGTACGCGCGCGTGTGTGTAGCGTGTGTGTATGTATGTATGTATGTGTGCACACACAGACCCCGGTTGTGATGGCGCTAGACTGCGTACGCTACCGAATTCTCCCCTCTCTCACGCAGCAGGCAGACATGCTACCGGTCGGCATGGTTAATGTTCTTCACCCCCTCCCTCCCTTCCCCTCTCCCCCTCTCCCCCTTTCCTCTCTCCCCCTCTCCCCCTCTCCTTCTCTCCCCCTTTCCCAACACGGTCTGTTCAGCAGCTCTATCTATGTTTCGCTCTCTGGCTCTTCTCTTTAACCTCTCTCTTCTCATCTCTCTTCAACTCTCTTTCTCCTTTCCTCTCGTCTCCTCTTCTCTCTCTCTCTTCTCTCTCATCTCTCTCTCCGGTCTCGTCTTCGTCGTCGTCTCATTCGGGGATTCTGGTATCGGTTCGCGTCTCCGATAGTCTTATCGTCCCGCTCTCTAGCTCGCTCTCATCGCTCTCCTGCCGCATCTCTCTCGGTCTCTCTCTTCCAGCCCGCAGTCTCTCTCCTCCTTCTCTCTTATCATTTCTTGACACTCTCCCCTCCTCTCTCTCGACCGTCTTTAACCTTCTCCTTTCTCCTCTCTCTCACTCTCTCTCACTCTCGCCGTCTGCAGGGGGTCCAACACATCAGTATGAGTCCTCTCCTCTCAGCCGTGCCTCCTTCTTTCTTTCTATCCCCCTTTTTTGTCCTTTTCCTCTCTCTTGCTCCTCTTCTGTCCTCTGTCCTCTTGTCCTCTGTCTCTGTCTCTCCCTCTCTCGCTCTCTTTTCCTTTCTTCTCTCCTGCTCTCCTCTCGTCTTCCTCCTCTTCCTCTCCTCTTCTCTCTCCCTCCTCTCTTCGTTCCTCTCTCTCTCTCCTCTTCTCTATCATCATAATATTCTCTCTCTCTCTATCCTCTGGGCTCCTCCCTTCTCCTCCGGCCGTCGCACATACGCTACAACCTATTCGTTGTAGCTGGGGTCCGGTCTCTCGAATCGCTGGCGAGATCCTGGCCACCACTGCCGCTTCCTCCTGCCGACACCTCTTGGCTTCGCAGGAGGCCGGGGTCCGACCCTCCCACGTGCGCGCTCCTCCGTCGTCCGCGTCCCTTCTCTCCTTCTCCCTCCGTCTCTCTCCTTCTCTCCTCTCCTGTCTCCCTCTCTCTCTCTCTCCTCCCCCCTCCTCTCTCTATCACTATCTATCTTTCCCTCCTCTTCCCTCTCCCTCCTCTCTCTCAGGGCGCACCCTCTCTCGCCTCTTTCTCCCCTCTTCTCTCTCCTCTCTACCCTGTCGTCGCGGTGGATCGATCTCTCATACACACACACCTGATGTGTGCGACGGATGCACACGACACAACACATCGTGTTTAATAGTCAGCGACAAATATGATCTTAGCCGTAAACGCTAATTAGTGCGGTCACTCAGGCGGATGTCGGCTTTTCTAACCGCGGCCGCGTGAGCCACGAAGCGCCAATAACAGCCCCGTAGGCACTGTACGAATGCACCTAACCATGGACTAACACTAACAACACTCACTAAACTAACATAACTAACACTAACCAAAACTAACTAGACACTGACTAACACTAACTAAGAATGTCTATCCCATATACTAATGGTGCAACTAACATTTAACTAATCATCCATTAAGAATGGCAGCAATATGATATTCTTACTAATGGAACTAACACTAAGTAAGAATGCACGAGCATTATAGTACTTATGAAGGAACTAACATACTAAACAACTTAAGATGCAAGCATTATATTTATGAGCACTTATGAAAGGAACTATAACACTACACTATTATCCATCTAAGAATTGGCAAGCATTATATTTATAGGACTTATGAAGGAACTAAACTCACTATTACCATCTAAGAATGGCGGCAAGCATGTATAATTTTAAGTAGCATTTATGAAGGAACTAACACTCACTATTAATCTAAGATGGCAGCATTATATTTATAGCACTTATGACGACTAACACTCACTATTACATCTAAGAATGGCAAGCAATTAAATATTTATAGCACTTATGAACGAACATAACACTTCACAATTCCATCTAAGAATGGCAAGCCTTATATTTATTAGCATTTTATAGGGAACTAACACTTCATATTACATCTAAGAATGCAGCGTATATGGTACTTTAATATGAAGGAACTACACTACCTAACACTAGTAAGAATGACAAGCGTTATAGTATTATGGTGCAACTAACACCAACTCCCATTATCAACTAAGAATGACAGGCATAATATGCGAACTAACACAAAACTATTTAAATAAGAATGGCAAGTATTTTAGAACTGCTATGGAGATTAAACATAACTAAGCTGTGAAAGCAACCGCAGTACGTACTATGGCACTAACACTTCTAATTAAAATATCAAATAAAACATTTTAGTAACCTACATACACTAATTCCACTTAATTAATATCAAACTGAGAACTGATGCAACTCTCTCTCCTCTCTCATCTCGCATCTCTCCTCTTCTCTCGTTCTCTCTCTCTCTCCTCTCTGTTCTCTCCTCTCACCTCTCTCCTCCTCGTCTCTCCTCTCTCGTCTCGTTCTCCCCCTTCTTTCCCTCTCTCTNCGAGTGGTACGGCAGCTGCGAGCGAGCGCGAAGATAAACCTGAACAACAACGATGGAGTCGTCGTCGCTACTGCTGCTGCTGCTGCTGCTGCTGCTGCTGCTGCTGCTGCTGCTGCTGCTTGGTGCGACTGTTGTTTTTTGTTATTTGTTGCAGCTAGCACGTTGTTGCTGTTTATTGAGCAGACACGCCATTGTTGTTGCTTGCTGTAGCTGACTGACACGTCGTTGTTGTTGTTGTTGTTGTTGTTGTTGTTTCTTACAGCTGACATGTTATTGTTGTCATTGTCACTGTTTGTTGCAGCTGCCACGTTGTTGTTATTGTTTGTTTATTACATTTCACACCATGTTGTTGTTGTTAGC
>NW_014578127.1:0-1596 GCF_000485595.1 Priapulus caudatus
CCTGTATTAATATTATTATCTGTAGTATTTATTATCAGTATATATTATTATAGTATTTATTATCAGTAGTACCATCATAATATACTAGACTATGTTATGACCCTACTGTTATTATCCAGTGAAGATTACCGCTGCTACTGCTACTGCTACTGCTGCTGATGATGATGATGTGTATGATTACATACGGTATATACGGGTGTGTGTGTGTGTGTGTGTGTGTGTGTGTGTGTGTGTGTGTGTGTGTGTGTGTGTGTGTGTGTGCGTGTGTGTGTATCAGTGGCGTATCTGGGGGGGGGCAAGGGAGGCACGTGCCCCGGGCGCGAATTTTTTTTTCCTACACGTTATATCCATTGCAGAGTTTTGGGCTCCTCTGATTGGCTGCATGCTTTGATTTGCTTTGACTTAACAAACATTCAAAACAAGGGAACAAACGCCATTTGTAAATATTTATTATGGTTTATGTTCCGTAGATAAGTAAGTTTTCTGATGTATATTCCATAAAAAACACACATTTTACTCATTAACATAAAATATAATATCACTATAATTACAATTATTTGTGTAAATGTGTTATTTTCATCGTTAACGTTAAGTTATGAGACGGTTTGGGCTTTCGTAACACTTACTACATACGTACGTTAGCTCTAGGAAACGGTAATGCTAGGGTTAGAATATTGTATATTGACGTTATAGTCACACAGCCTGCATGGTTGGGTTATACGTACGTATACGTACTTGTACTATAGTATAGCTAGCCCTTCGCTCCGTTGCAGGAGGAAGGAGCGAAGGGCTATAGTACTAGCGCTAACAAAAGTTTATTTACTTTTTGCTCAGTCTAGCGTCAACGAGAACGTGTAGCTCTAGTAGGCTACTAGTCTATAGCCCTTGGCTCCTTCCTCCTGCCTGCGACGGAGCGAAGGGCTACTCTATAGTACGAGTACGTATACGTACGTATCGTATGTAGTATTACGAGAGCCCATGCAGACCCTCTCATAACTTAATGTTAACGATGAAAATAACACATTTACACAAAGGATTGTAATTATAGTGATATTATATTTTATATTAATGAGTAAAATGTGTTTTTCATAGAAAATACATCAGAAAACTTACTTATATCTACCGATCATAAACTAAAACCAATTTTTACAAATGGCGTTTGTTCTCTTGTTTTGAATGTTTGTTGAGTCAAAGCAAATCAAAGCAGCTGTTGCGGACAATTCAGTTTATAAGGCAGATATTTGAGCCTGATATATTTCCCTTGCATTGCGGTAACATTGGAGCATTGTGCGCGCTAGCTGTGCGCCCTTGACGAGAGAGGGCGCTGGGTGGAGAGAGATTATGGGATGGTTTCCTGGAATCGCGAGGCGCACGTTTTGGAATTAGAACGAAATCAGAGTAGGCCTTATGCTAGGGGCACACGAGCGATTTTTATCGCCCGATCGCGGCGATTAAAATCGCCAGCGAATTTAATCGCCCGATCACGAAGGGGCACACGTAGCGAATTTAATCGCCCGATCACGAAGGGGCACACGTAGCGAATTTAATTGTCTAAAACTTTAATCAAATGTTGGTTCCTTACGTTATATATTCAAA
>NW_014578127.1:2430-4048 GCF_000485595.1 Priapulus caudatus
TGGTATCACACAAATGGTATTACACGCATAATATCACACACATGGTATTACACGCATAATATCACACACATGGTATCACACACACATAATGTCACACACATGGTATCACACACACATAATGTCACACACATGGTATCACACACATAATATCACACACATGGTATTACACGCATAATATCACACACATGGTATCACACACACATAATATCACACACATGGTATCACACACACATAATGTCACACACATGGTATCACACACACATAATGTCACACACATCGTGTCACACACATCGTATCACACACATCGTATCACACACATCGTATCGCATACATCGTATCACACACGTGGTATGCCATAGTTTCTATCACATACATAGGTATCACACAAATAATGTTAAGCAATGGAATATCCTGAACAGTGTGCGACTGTGCGTTATACCTGAGCATAAAGTGTATATACCGTATGCGATGTGGCCGCTTACAAAATATATAGGTCGCGGCTGTGAAATTGCCATGCAGAATCAACGTGGAGTCGCCATGTTAAGTCCAATTATTTTATATACCTCGTAAAGCATGTTGCACTCTGAGTGAACGCTCAGGCTCGTGGAATTTGAATTAGTTCACGGTGCTTGTAAGCTGGATACGGCCCTGCGTCACCGCCGCACGCAAACGCCCCACAGTTACTGAATTCTCTCCTAATTTTTCCTGATAATTTCTATAGTCATTACTGAATATAGTGTTCTTAGACGTACTCCGCGTTATTGTTCAAACTGCGTCCGTACGAGCCGTTCACCCGGGGATTGGCGAATCAAAGAATTCGGAGTCAGTCTTGCATGCGGATTTGTCCGTCATATAGGGCACAGGTCGTCGGTAATTCTCAGGTGTATATGTATGTGTCAGTTCGTATGTAGCACGACGCGATCACAGACGGTAGACAAGCGTTAAGCTTGTCTCTCCACATGTCTAGCTGTTGGCGCTGGTAGCCTGGTACTGTTATTTTTCTGAGATGATTTCTAACGCATTCGTTTTGCCTGGAAGTGACAGTCAGCGGGGGGAATACGGCCTATTTTGTTTCTTGGAGAACTATTAACTGACGTCTCTATGGACGAATAACGACTTTGCGAAATCTAGCGTATTTTCTGATAGAGGTTTACTTGTAATTGTAGGTATTCCAAACAACGTAATTATCATGTATGTTTAAGACGCCTCCTCCACTATGTGTTTTCCTCTTTGTCTCTCCCTTTCCCTAGCTCTCTCTCCCTCTCCCTTTCTTTACCTTCCCACTATTTACCCTTCTCTCTCATTCTTCACTCCCTTCGTGTTGTTATTAGAGTCGCAGCACCTGTCTCTACGGGCAGCTCAATCATTTCCTCAGGTTAACATGTTGGATGGAGTACGCGCACGCCTGTCACGGCTTAATTGATTTTCTCACGCAAATACTCGCACAAACACACACGCGCGCGGACGCACACACACACACACACACACACACACACACGCGCGCGGACGCACACACACACACACGCACGCACACACGTTATTCGTGATCTGACTGACTTCACCTCACGTCATCAACGTGCGACGCACACATGACGTACGTACGACGCACACATGACGT
>NW_014578127.1:4223-13196 GCF_000485595.1 Priapulus caudatus
GACGCACACACACACACACGCGCGCGGACGCACACACACACACACGCACGCACACACGTTATTGGTGATCTGACTGACTTCACCTCACGTCATCAACGTGCGACGCACACATGACGTACGTACGACGCACACATGACGCAGGCTGTGCCGACGACGTAGACGCAGACAAACATCAAAGTTCGCCCCGCCGCCTTCACGTGGTTCAATTATCGCTTACACTCGTCCGCTTATATAGCAATCTGGCCGCCGTTTCCGAATTTGCTGAAGCCGAAAGAATCGGGAACTCGTGTTTTATGATTACAGGAAATTTGCAGCATGAAAGCGAGTGACTATGGAGCAGCAGAGAGCTGGTGAGGTGGAATTAGTAGCTACTGGGACCCGCGGGTGAAAATGGCATCGAGTAAATGATACATTAGCCACGCTCGGTTAGCCTGTACGTTATAATCCTTGTGTGTGCGTGGGAAGATGAATAGGCGGTGATTTTCTTTACAGTTCTGTGATAACAATGAAGTTTCCAACAAGGAATTGTTTCCGACGTTTGCCAGGACGAGACCGGGAGAGATCCAGATATCAAAGTCGGTGGCGTCAGTGCTGAGGACATTCGGCTGGCATAAGGTGGTGCTGCTACACACGGATGTTCCTAGGTTGAAGGATGTAGCCAACACCGTCGCCAAGGTAAGAAGATCCGCTCTTAATGACATTCTATACTCTCTCCAGCCTTCCTGAATGGAAGCGAGAGACAGGATGAGAGTGAGAGGCAAGTGAGAGGGAGAAAGCGCGAGAATATAAAAGAAGATGAGAGCGAGAGTAAGCCAGACCAAGCAAGAGCAAAAGGGAGAGAGAAAGCGAGATAAGGAGAAGCGATGGAGGGGGAGAGGTAGCACGAACGCACGAGCGTGATTGATGGGTAGGTGAGAGAAAAAAGAGAGAGCGCGCGTTAAAGCGAGAGGAGGAGAAGAGAGAAATGAAATAGAGAGAAGTAATCTCGTTTACAGTTACTTCAAAGTCTTCATCATCTCCACCTATTCTCTATTTCTCTTTGTCGGCATGTATTTTTTGCAAGTGTAACGTTTTACGCCATAAAATCCTCGCGGCATTCAGATTAGATGCAACAATAGTCACATATACGGTTTCGAATTACTTGCGCTTTTTACAAAATTTCATTTCCGCACCGTCGCTCAATCGATGCGTGCTTGAGCCGACGCTAAAAGCGAACGCGCGTTCAGATATGGAATCCGACAACGCTATCGTTAAAGACGCGGCAGGGCGTCGCCATTGCTCCCAGCGCGTCACGCGGTACGCGTTTATTTTTTTCCGTACCACTAATTCGTAAAATCTCTAGGGCTATGGAATGGAGCCGCAAACGCAGCAAAACGTAATGACGTCATCGATTCTCGCGTAGTAACCGGCACCGCTGAGGTGCGGGTGAACGGCTTTGTCAAACATTGCAGACGCCCAAACAAACAAACGCGGAATTTGCTCATGGAACTGAACACGCGGTTTTTCTCACCATTTCGTGACTGCCGCGCAACGCACGTTCTATTGTTTTGTCGCGTTCGTAACCGACGCGTTACGAGTGTATATAACGCGGTGGCTCATCTATGGCCTCTCTATATATAGTAGAGAAGGTTGCATGTGATGAATAGGAAGCCTATGCGGGTGCTTATGATCATCGCTCTTGCTTCACCTGTTAATTATCGTGTCCCGGAGGTTGAAATGTTGAGTGGACTTCCTTGTTGGACCCTTCACTAGACAGTAGACAGCATAGCACGGACTAAACACACCCACTACCCTTTACGCCCTATTACACGGAAACCCTGAATGCAGGGCCTGGATACAGCGTGGCGTAACCATATACTGTAGACTGCAATGCAACTTCCTTGGAAGAAAAAAAACCGGAACTATTCACAATGAATGTATTTACGTCGCGTCTTAATTAGAGGGTGCGCTAGCGCGTACCTCGGATTTAGTTTTATGTAACGATTTGGTTAACTTTTTATTTGTCGTTTCGCGGCTCTAACGTAAAAATCTTGCTCACAGTCGGTACGTACTATATGTGGCGTGTTGACGCGTCAACGTTCCGCATGACGTATTGACAGCTTTAAGAAACGCAGCTGCTGCTGCTGCATGGTTTCTGCTTCTATAGGTACTGGAGGAGAATGACATACAGGTGACGGCGCAGCTGTCGTGGGAAGGCACCTACTATCACATCTACTTCGAAAACCCGTTCGTAAAGTTAGTAGATGACACTTACATAGACACACGCAGTAAGTATACGCTGCTAATGCCTTTCTTCTCTCTCTCACACACACACACACACACACACACTCTCTCTCTCTCTCTCTCTCTCTCTCTGCTTCCTCTCGTCTGCTCTTTATCTCTCTCTCTCTACCACAACTCTCATCCCTTTCTCTCTCTCTCTTCTCTCTCTCTCTCGTCATCTCTCTCTCTCTCTCTCTTCCACTCACTTCTCTCTCCTCTCTCGTTCTCTCTCTCTCTCTCTCTCTTCTCGTCTCTCTCTCTCTCTTCTCTCTACTCCTCCTCTCCTTTCTTCCTCTCTTTTTCTCTCTCTCTCTCTCTCTCCCTCCTCTACAATACAATACATAAAAGACACGGCACGCGAGCAGACGTCATATCGCACGATCAACGCATCTCGTGTACGCAAATACGTAACCACGACCATGAACGACACGGCCACGCACGGCACGGGAGCAACACGCGCACACACACACTACTACAAGAACACACGACACGCGGCGCACGCACGCACCGCACGCGCGCCGCGTAATACACGGCTCGTGACAGCTCATGATCGATGATCAGTCACGCCGAATTATACGTGTCATCGCCTTTACTGCTATCGCCGGCAACATGAAATATTTATGATATTATAATTATAGATAATAACGCCATGTTAATGAATGTCGTATACTTTCGTTAGAACTCTAAAGAATAATTCATGGATCTTTACCGCGCGGTGAGAAGGAAGAGAGAGAGCGAAGAGAAGGAGAGCGAGGAGAGAGAAGAGGATGGGAAGAGAGCGAAAGCAGAGAGAGAGAGGGGGGGGAGGAAGAGAGGCGAAGTCAGAGAGAGAGTGGGGGGCGAGAGAGAGGGGCGACGAGAGGAGACAAAGGGGGGGAGGAATGAAGAGAGGGCGAAATTAAGCGAGAGAAGAGAGAGAGAGAGTCCGATTGGGAGGAGAGTATATATATAGGGGCACACACGCGCGCACACGCACGCACGCATACACACACACACGCACACACGCACGCGCGCGCACATGCACGCACACACAACAACTCTGTGTGCTAATCAGACCGCACTTTATGCGTGATGTCCCTACAACATCATAATATGTCTTTGCTCGGACATGCAGTTGTAAGGAAGACGGCACTCAGTTTACGATATACGCAGTGTGGCTATTCAACCTAAGTACGGTTACTCATTTAGTTGCCATGATTACTATATACTTGCTTATATGATAACTCATAAAGCGCCGTGGCGCGCCATGTTTGGTTGTTAATAACTCCATATATTTGTCTTGTATCGGTCAGGGACGTAGCTGGTATCTATTGTTATTTAATCTCAGATAGGAAACGCACGCCGTCAGTTGTTGTGAGAAGAACAGCCGCAGCCACCGTTAGGGAGCTAGCCCACTAATTGGATGTGCGAATAGAGGGTACCTGTAACGCATGGCGCAGGTTCCTTGCCATTGTACAATAATTCAAATTGGCCCTAAAATAACAGATGCGACGGTCGCAATCATAGTATTTAATGAAATCCAGCTATGATTTCTGACACCAATTAAGTAAATTCGTCGGGTACGGAATCAGTGATCAGCAATAACTACAATTAGCGTGAAATTAAGGTAACCTGCGATGGTTTTTTTCTTGAGAAACGCGCGACATAGCACGTGACATGCATATAGATGATTGTGTGAAGCCGTTCCGCCGGAGGCATTCGTAAGCCGGGGAGTTTATTTGCCGGAATTCTGGCCTCGTTACGTGACGCAGCGGACATCCGGCGTCTTCTATTAACACGCGCACGCGCAGACGGCCGATAAAGGAGTCGACGCGTGGCCGTGTCGTCACGCGAGAACCGTCACGTATTTAGCAGACGTACCATTTAGTCAGCAAAACGCTGCGTTTTTCCGCGCGCTTTTCTCTAGTTCGCAGCGCGATGATTTAGATGATGTCAGTGTGTGTATACTATTGGGGTGGCAGTGGAGTCGATTCATTACTCTGTTACTCAGTGCTACTGCTTATGATTGATAATTAACCCCAGCGGGATATGATTTCGGTTAAATAATATTATAGAGGTATATCCACCGAACTCGGCTCAGTCAGCGAAAAAAATGCTTCAGGAATTTAGGATTAGACTCGCTTGATTTTGAAATGAATTGGATTTTATTCAGGCACTGCTTGCGCTGGTTCTTAAATACTATATAGTTAGTCTCTCTTATAGAGGTCTCCCGTGTACTTACTTACATGTGTCTCTCTATATTTGCTATTCGCTGCTTACAGCAGTTGCGCAGAGTCATATGAGCTTAGGAACAATGAGGTAACTACGTATAAAGTAATTTATAAGATACTCTCAAGGTTTAGACGGAATTTTTTACGATTTTCATTTTCAACTTTAATTCGATGGGCTTAACACTATTGTGCCACCTGTGTACATTGGCTCATTTTCCTATAGTAACGGTACATGTTAACTGCTCAGAGCGGTTGTTGCTTCCCGGTACATGTGTAGTGAGCCGCGGCTGAGTCAGAAAAACGCTTGATTTCGTCCGTTGCCATTTCTGACTTAGTAGTCGATGTATAAATGGAGTATTTCTCTGTGATTACAATCGAATAATTAAATTTTACACTCGTTTAATGGTAACATATGCCTTGTAAACGGCTGCCGTCATTTTATGAGTTAATATGCTTCTTTATTCGCCAAAATTTTAAATTCAAACGTGCCGACTTGAATTTTAGGCAGGTTTTTTTTATTTTTTCTCGGGTGAATATAGACACTTAAAGGAAAATGCCTGATGACGATATTTTTGGTCATATTGTGCTTACAGTGTGGCCAAAATTTTTGTATCCTCACTCTTTCTGGTAATAGGAGAAATACATTTAACATAAAATTCAAAATTTGGTGTGTAACATAATTAAGGGCTGAGAAATTTCATGAAATTTTTTGCCTTGGAGCATAGGAGATATATCTCCTCCTATAATAAAACAAGTGATTGATTCGATTCATTCGTCAATAAACGTTGTTATCGGAGCACATTACCGCTGGCAAAGTGTGGAGAGTCCTCTCTATATTCGAAATTAATTCTAAAATTTAACACACGGACGCAGGTGCCCTAGTTTATATTCTGGTGACTTCTCCGAATTAGTGTCTGGCACGCGAGCCACAGCGATGAAACTAGACATCAAGGGGTACGACAGGTAGAGGCTGAATGAAAAGTACGAACTCGCTTCCATAACATCGACGAGATCCGTTGTATTCATCCGGTTTTATAATTTTCATGGAACTATTTCTCTAATGCATTCTTTCGATTCCCGCGGAGAGCACGTAAGCATTAGTTTTCCAGCGTTCATTATTGTGTTTATGATTACACGGCCTACATTGGCTTAAGACTACTAATATAGTCAGCTGATTGAAGGTTAATGAAGCCTACGTGAAGGTGCAGGAGAGGGGATCAGCCGGAAATCGTGCCGCTAGTACCACGCTCGCGCGCGCAAACGATTGAAATGTGCGGCCGTTCAACGAACGCTCTTGGTTCAATTTTAGCGGGTCGGACCGCTGTCACAGTGAGCGTCCGGGGTGTTTAGCCAGTATGACAGGAGTGTTTTAGATCAATGACTCGCACAGATGCTCCGGTCAGTGACTGACAGAAACTGGACATAAAGCGCGGCGCGGCGGAGTCACGGTGAAAACGTTCGATACATGCATCGTCACGAGATCGATATTCTCTGAAATTGAACGATCACCGACTTGCATTCGTCACAAAGCTTGCCGCGATTACACTACTTAGGCGATGTACGAACGATGCCCAGTCAGCTAGAGCAGTATGAGCGCATGTGTGCAATGAATGCCGCGCCATTTTCACACAAGGGAGAGTGCAGCTGTAGCTGTTGAGAGCGAATGCGCTATCCGTTTATACCCTCGATGTTTATTTCCCCCGCCCCCCCCCCCCCATTCTAAACACTAATTGAGGAGTTATGACCGAGATCTGTTTCCACTCGTCACAGTCGTTCCTCGCATCTGTGTTTATGTGTGTGTTGTCTGTGCATGGTGTACGATGCGCAGATTAGGTGCTGTGGCAACACCGCGTCTTGCCGCGAGCTACTGGCGCGCATATTCGGCGCTGCAGGCGGTCAGCGATCAACGCCTCACCTATATGCGGGCGCCCTCTAGTATCCGGTCTTTCTGGATCCCCAGGGGAAGAGTCGGGATATGCTGTGCTCTAGTGATGTGTGTGGTGGTGACTGTTGCGTGGTGTGTCGGTGTGTGTAGTGTGTGTGTGTTGTGGTGTTCGTGTTGCGTGCTGTGCGTGGAGGTCGTGCGCGGCTTGTGTGTGAGTGTGGGTGTGTAATGTGTGTGATGTGTGCGTGCGTGCGCATGCGGCCTGGTGTGTTGGCGCATGTAGCGTGTGTATGATCTTCCCGGACGTACTTCGCATGTAACGCAGCCAGACGCGGATGTACAAGCCGCGGACACGACCGAGCTGTTTTTCGTCGAAAATACATGCGATTATATTGATTAAAAAAAACTGTATGCGCTTGCTGAGCTAACCCCATTTCAGTTTCGAAGCAGCAAATAGTTGTTGCCGCTTCGCAGGGTGCAGCATCATCGCGTGTCCGCTCGGAGTGAGAAACACACGCTGGATGCATAAAATGTTTCGCCAAACCCCCCCCCCCCCCCCCGGCTGGCTGGTGTCCCTCTGAATAATAACACGCTTAACCTCCGCGACTCTTTCCTTTCGCCCCTTTCACTCAGGATCGACATCGCGGGGTTCAATTTACCTCAGTTATTGTCTGGCCGAGCCTAGCGCGTCTACAACCACGTCAATCTCCTAATGTGTGTTCGAAGATCCCCGATTCTTTTTTGAGCGAGTTTACGATCGATTTGTCGGAAGGCTTGAACGTTTAACGTGGCGGGTGGTTGCGACGAGCGCGACATCAACGGTCTGCGGGACATCTGGATATGTATTACCTCGCGCAAACGGAGGTCATGCAATCGCTCGTGTGTGTGTGTGTGTGTGTGATGTGCTGGTGTCGTGATGTGATGTGTGTGTGTTGTTCGTGTGTGTGTGTGTGTGTGTGTGTGAGCGCCTGTGTGTGTGTGTGTGTGTGTGTGGTTGTGTGTGTTGTGTGTGTGTGGCGCTGTGTGTGTGTCGTTGTGTGTGTGTTGTGTGTGTGTGTGTGGTGTGTGTGTTGTGTGTGTGTGTGTGTGGGTGTGGTTGTAGCTTGTGGTGTTGGTGTGTGTGGTTTGTGTAGTGTGGGTGTGTGTGGTGTGTGTGTGTGTGTGTGTGTGTGTGTGTGTGTGTGTGTGTGTGTGTGTGTGTGTGTGTGTGTGTGTGTGTGTGTGTGTGTGTGTGTGTGTGTGTGTGTGTGTGTGAACAGGCACTTGGAGCGTTTCAATGAAATGTAATGCTAAATAAATACGAAATTTATTTACTACCAAAGTCTTAATGTTTCTCTACTATCTTTCGCCTATTATTGCCAACAATTTCCTGTAAATGCCGTGCAAATGCTCCTCTGCAACACACATGTAGGCCTACACCGCACGCACGCTGCCGCACACTGACACACACACATATATATATATATAATTATATATATATGTAATAATAGGCGAAAGAGAGTAGAGAAACATTTCGACATTAAGACTTTGGTAGACATTGATTAAAACATTAAGACTTTGGTAGTAAATAAATTTCGTATTTATTTAGCATTATATTTTATTGCAACGCTCCCAAGTGCCTGTGTGTGTGTGGTTTGTTAGTACAACATCGGGGGATATACGCGCATGCGCTGGGGTGACATACAATGCCGCGTGTATATTTAACTGGGAGAAGGGTGGGCGTGTGACTCAACTAACCCGTCTAATGGGAAAATAAAGTTAATCTGAATTAGATCCATAATAAAGTTATACAAAATTACACTGACGAAATGTTCGCCTATCTTAGCGATAGACTTTTTCAGGTCTGACTTTTCCAGTTAGATGGTAGTTTTTCCTGTGAACTATAGAGATCCGATGATTTTTTAATCATAACCCGTCTAATGTTATTCTACGCAGCCGCGACATACGAGTATCCGAGAGTGTTAATTAACGTGCGAGAGATAAGCAGTGCAAAACACGCGTGTGGTCCCCAATTATTAATATGAAGATGAGGATGTAGGTTAAGAGAATGGGGAGGAGGAGGAGGAGGAGGAGGAGGAGAAGGAGAAGGAGGGGAGGAAGAGGGGGAGGGTGAGACGGGGAATGACAATGATTGAAATGATAATGGGGATGGCAATGATGATGATGTTGATGATGATGATGACGATGATGATGATGATGATGACGATGATGATGATGATGTGTGGGAGGAGGAGGGAGAGGAGGAGGTTATTGATGGAAAGGATACGGAAAAGATGAGGATGGTGAGAGTAAGAGTGACACGTGCACTGCGTGTTTTCACTGTGCTTGTATTGCAGTCTACGTGGTCGTGGGGGACCCGCACGAGTATGCCGGTATCATGGAGTACATGCAACAGAAGGGACTGTTCGCACGTGGCGAGTACTTTGTTGTCGGAGTCATACTGGAGCAATACGACATGCAAGCTCCCGAGAAATACGTCAAAGGTACGCGACGCACCTTTAGCGTTGACACGCGTTGGCGCATTGTTGCTAGGAGTGTTTTGCAAACGTTAATACAGAGTTGTGGCGTGCTGGCGCATGTTGCTAGGAGTGTTTTGCAAACGTTAATACAGAGTTG
>NW_014578127.1:14075-15589 GCF_000485595.1 Priapulus caudatus
AGCTGATTGAAGGTTAATGAGCCTAACGTGAAGGTCAGGAGGGGGTCAGCCGGAAATCGTCCGCTAGTCACGCTCGCGCGCGCAAACGATTGAAATGTGTTCAACGCTCTTGGTTCACTTTAGCGGGTCGGACCGCTGTCACAGTGAGGTCCGGGGTGTTTAGCAGGATGACAGGAGTGTTTTAGATCAATACTCGCACGAGCTCCGTCAGTGACTGACAGAAACTGACATAAAGCGCGGCGCGGCGGAGTCACGGTGAAACGTTCCGATACATGATCGTCACGAGATCGATATTCTCTGAAATTGAAACGATCACCGACTGCATCCGTCACAAAGCTGGCCGCAGATTACACTACTTAGGGCGATGTCGAAACGATGCCAGTCAGCTAGCCAGTATGAGTCGCTTGTGCAATGAATGCCAGGCCAATTTTCACACAGGGAGGTGCAGTCTGTAGCTGTTTGAGAGCGAGCGCTATCCCGTTATACCCTCGATGTTATTTCCCGATTCTAAACACTAATGAGGGAGTTATGACCGAGATCTGTCCACCGTCACAGCCGTTCCTCCGATCTGTGTTATGTGTGTTTTGTGCATGGTGTACGCATGCGCAGATCTAGTGCTGTGGCAACACCGCGTCTTGCCGCGGTACTGCGCGCAATATCTGCGCTCAGCGGTCAGCGATCAACGCCTCCTATGCGGGCGCCTCTAGTATTCGGTCTCTTCTGGATCCCCAGGGAAGGTTGGGATATGCTGTGCTCGTGGTGGTGATGTTTGTGGTGTGTGTGTGTGTGTGTGCGTGCGTGCGTGCGTGCGTGCGTGAGTGTGTGCGCGCGCGTTGTGTGAGTGTGTGTGTGTATGTGTGTGTGTGTGCGTGCGTGCGTGCGTGTGTGTGTGCGCGCGCGTAAGTGTGTATGATTTCCCAGGCGTACTTCCATGTAACGCAGCCAGCCGGGTGTACAGCCGCGACACGACCGAGCTGTTTTCGTCGAAAATACATGCGATTTATTGATTAAAAAAAACTGTATGCGCTCTGACTAAACCCCATTTCAGTTCGAAGCAGAAAAGTTGTTGCCGCTCGCAGGGTGGCAGCATCATCGCGTGTCCGCTCGGAGGAGAAACAGCTGGATGCACATAAAATGTTTCGCACAGGCTGTGTCCCTCTGAATAAATAACACGCTCTAACCTTCCGCGACTCTTCTCCTTTCGCCCCTTTCATCAGGATCGACATCGACGGGGTTCCATTTACTCAGTTATTGTCTGCCGAGCCTAGCGCGTCTACAACCACGTCAATCTCTAATGTGTGTCGAGAACTCCCCGTTCCTTTTTTGAGCGAGTTTATCGATCGAATTTGTCGGAAGGTTGAACGTTTAACGATGGCGGTGGTGCGACGAGCGCGACATCAACGTCTGCGGGACATTTGACTATTATTACCTCCGCGCAAACGGAGGTCATGCAATCGCTCGTGTGTGTGTGTGTGTGTGTGTGTGTGTGTGTGTGTGTGTGTGTGTGTGTGTGT
>NW_014578127.1:18588-27676 GCF_000485595.1 Priapulus caudatus
TATCACAGTGTTGTCACGCGTTTCTGTGTGTGTTCTGTACGTTACTACAGTGTTATCACAGTGTTGTCACGCGTTGCCATCGGTGTTCCAAACATGACCACGATGTTGCTACAGTGCTGGCACCTGTTGCTAGGAGTGTTTCAGGGCAAGGCGACGCCTGTCCTCCAGGAGGCGTACCGATCGTTTCTCGGCATCGCAATAGCGCCACCTATCTACCCGCTGTATGAGACATTCCGCAAGCAGGTGAACCAGTATCTGGAGATGACACCGTTCTACTTTCACAACACGCTCTACTCCATTGGTCGACTCAAGATGGTAATATATCTATCAGGAGTAATCAGGAGTGGAGTTGTAATATTGTTATTCTTTACTCCTGATATCTATCTATATAGCGTAGCGTAGCATAGCTATCATAGAATAGCACAGCATAGCGTAGTGTAGCTTAGCGTAGCATAGCATAGCTATCATAGCATAGCATAGCTATCATAGCATAGCATAGCATAGCATAGCATAGCATTGCTTAACATAGCTATCATAGCATAACATAGCACAGCATAGCATAGCTTAGCGTAGTTTAACGTAGTAGTGTAGCATAGCATAGCATAGCATATCATAGCGTAGCATAGCATAGCATAGTGTAGCGTAGCGTAGCATAGCATAGCATAGCCTAGCCTAGCTTAGCATGCGTTATGTTTAATTGGTTTAGTGTGGATCGTTTGAGGATTAATTTCACGGCAGTCCTTCCGCATTAGAGTTGTCGCATGTCAGTGTGTGCGTGTCACTTAAAAAAGACTTCCGCGGAGCAGGCTGCTGTCGGCTTCCAGCTATCCAATCACAGCCCCGAAATTAATTAGGAGAGATCAAGGATAAAAAGTGCGCGTTTGTGCGTTGTTCCTGCGCAGTCGGTGCGTGCGCGCGTGCGTGATGAGTATATGAACGTCTATAGTCTATACGTTCACGTTAATATGGGATAACTTTAGATGCAGCGTTATACGCGCTCTACGTTTGTCCACGCCAAGCATTAATTATTGATATTTTAAATGAGTGAGAATAAAAATCGCTTTAATTTCATCAAAATAAAATTTCGCTTGGCTGCGTGAACTATGTCGGACGATGTTCAACGATGGGTATGATCGCGGAACCACTGCCGCCAGAGCCAGCGTCAGAAGTTTGAGGTTGATTCAATTAACGCGGGAAAACTTTCGACAGCAAGTCGATGGATCCTAAACGCGCACTGTTTATGCTAGTCATGTCGCATTTGTTCAAACATAACGGGGAGAGCGGAGTATTATATATAAAAGCAGGCCGTGCCATACAGTACAGCGCCCACCACCACGCCCGCACGCACGCGCTCCCGCACACACTCCCGCACACACACACACGCACGCACTCCCGCGCACACACATACACGCGTGCGCTCTCTCTCCCTTTCCCCATCTCTCGCTCTCCTCTCTCTCTCACTCGTGCGCGCGCGCACACACACACACATCCCACACACACATACACACATAATCTCTCGCATACACACACACACTGACGCGCACGCGCACGTACGCACGAATACACTCACTAAGTCGCAAGTCGCATGTCCGCGAACAATTCTCAGCGCCTTGAATTATAATTATCTTTCTCCGTCGCACGTAGCAGCTGCGCTGTCCAGTGAACACTGCTCCCGTCCGCCCAGCCTGTCGTCTAGCAATGCCAGGTTCAGCTGAGGATCGTATAGACCGAGAGAAAAATTCTTGGCCATTTACATGATGTCCCTACAACATCATAATAATGTCTTGCTCGACATGCAGTTGTAAGGAAGACGGCCACTCATTACGTATACGCGTGTGCTATTCAACGAAGTACGGTTATCATTTAGTTGCCATGATTACTATATACTTGCTATAATGATAATTCATAAAGCGCCGTGCGCGCCATGTTGGTTTTTAATAATCCAATTATATTTGCTGTATCGTCAGGACGTAGCTGGAATTATTGGTATTAAATCAGAATAGGAAACGCACGCGTCGTTGTGTGAAAGACAGCCGCAGCAGTTAGGAGCAAACTAATGACATGTGGAATAGAGGGTACCTGTACGCATGCGCAGGTCTCTCACTTGTAATAATCAATTGGCCCTAAAATAACAGATGCGACGTCGCATCATAGTACTTTAATGAAATCCACTATGATTTCTGCACACCAATTAAAAAATTCGGGGGTTACGAATCAGTGATCAGCGAATAAACTACATTGGTGAAATTAAGTAACTGCGAGGTTTTTTTCTGTGAGAACGCGCGACATAGCACGTGACATGCATTAGATTGATTGTGTGAAGCCGTTCCGCGGAGGGATATCCGTAGCCGGGGAGTTATTTGCCGGAATTCTGGCTCGTTACGTGATCGCAGCGGACATCCGGGTCTTCTATTAACACGCGCACGCGCAGACGGCGATAAAGAGTCACGTGGCCGTGCGTCACGCGAGAACGTACGTCATTTAGCAGACGTACCATAGTCAGCAAACGCTGGTTTCCGCGCGCTTTTCTCTAGTCGCACGCGATGATATTTAGTGATGTTCAGCGTGTGTGTATACTATTTGGGAGGTGGAGTGGATCGATTCATTACTCTGTTACATCAGTGCTACTGCTTATGATGATAATTAACCCCAGCGGGATATGATTTACGGTAAAATATTTATAGAGGTATTCCACCGAAACTCGGTCGTCAGCGAAAAAATGTTCAGGAATTTAGGTAAACTCGCTTGATTTTGAAAATGAATTGGATTTTATTCCAGGCACTTGCTTGCGCTGTTTCTTAAATAATATACTAGTTAGTCTCTCTATATAGAGTCTCCGTGTACTTACTACATAGTGTCTCTCTATATTTCTATGCGCTGTTACAGCAGTTGCGCAGAGTCATATGAGCTTAGGAACCAATGAGGTAACGTAAAGTAATTTAAGGATACTCTCAAGGTTTTAGGGAAATTTTTACCGATTTTTCATTTTCAACTTTATTCGATGGCTAACACTATGTGCCACCTGTGTACATGCTCATTTCTCCATATAACGGTACATGTGAACTGTCAGAGCGTTTTGCTTGCCCGCGTACATGTGTAGTGAGCCGCGGCTGACGTCAGAAAAACGCTGATTTCTCCGTTCCCATTTCTGACTTAGTAGTCGATGTATAAATGGATATTTCTCTGTGATTACAACTCGGAATAATTAAATTTTACACTCGTTTTAATGGTAACATATTGCTGTAAAGGTGCCGTATTTTATGAGTTATATCTCTTTATTCGCAAAAATTTTAAATTCAAACGTGCGACTTGAATTTTAGGCAGTTTTTTTTTATTTTTCTCGGTGAATATGACACTTAAAGAAAAATCC
This sequence comes from Priapulus caudatus, assembly GCF_000485595.1. Lineage (NCBI taxonomy): Eukaryota > Metazoa > Priapulida > Priapulimorpha > Priapulimorphida > Priapulidae > Priapulus > Priapulus caudatus. The sequence continues at coordinate 21,959 of NW_014578127.1, forward strand.
TGATGGAATATTTTGGTACATATTGTGCTTAACATGTGGCGAAAATTTTGTATCCTCACTCTTTCTGGTAATAGAGAAATACCATTTATACATAAAAATTCAAAATTTTGGTGGTAACATAATTAGGTGCTGGAAATTTCATGAAATTTTTTGCCTTGAGCATAGAGATATATCTCCTCTATAAATAAAACAAGTGATTGATTCGATTCATTCGTCAATAAACGTTGTATCGAGCAATACCCGTGCAAAAGGTGGAGAGTATCCTTAACTTCGAAATTAATCTAAAATATTAACAAGAGACTGAGTGCTAGTTTATATCTTGGTGACTCTCGAATTAGTGTTGGCACGCTGAGCCACACGGATGAAACTAGACATAAGGGGTAGTACAAGGTAGAGGCTGGAATGAAAAGTACAATCGCTTCCCATAACATCGACCGAGATCCGTTTATTCATCCGTTTTATATTTTCATAACATATTCTCTAATGCATTCTTTCGAAATCCCGCGGAGAGCAGTAAGCATTAGTTTCACGCGTTCATTATTGTGTTTATTGATTACACCGGCTACATGGCATTAAGATACTAATATCGCCAGCTGATTGAAGGTTAATGAGCCTAACGTGAAGGTCAGGAGGGGGTCAGCCGGAAATCGTCCGCTAGTCACGCTCGCGCGCGCAAACGATTGAAATGTGTTCAACGCTCTTGGTTCAATTTTAGCGGGTCGGACCGCTGTCACAGTGAGGTCCGGGGTGTTTAGCAGGATGACAGGAGTGTTTTAGATCAATACTCGCACGAGCTCCGTCAGTGACTGACAGAAACTGACATAAAGCGCGGCGCGGCGGAGTCACGGTGAAACGTTCCGATACATGATCGTCACGAGATCGATATTCTCTGAAATTGAAACGATCACCGACTGCATCCGTCACAAAGCTGGCCGCAGATTACACTACTTAGGGCGATGTCGAAACGATGCCAGTCAGCTAGCCAGTATGAGTCGCTTGTGCAATGAATGCCAGGCCAATTTTCACACAGGGAGGTGCAGTCTGTAGCTGTTTGAGAGCGAGCGCTATCCCGTTATACCCTCGATGTTATTTCCCGATTCTAAACACTAATGAGGGAGTTATGACCGAGATCTGTCCACAAAACTAACTGATCATGGTGATCATAGGCTAACTGATCATGATGATCACAAACTAGCTGATCATGATGATCACTGGCTAGCCAGTGATGAAGATCGCTGGCTATTCGATCACGATTATCATTGCTGCTATGACTGGGGCAGGTGCGATGGGTTACATGGTGCACATGGATCACAATGGAGATGCCGAGGGAAACTACACGCTCATAGCGCGCAAGAGCTTACCGAACGGAACCGAGGCGTACGGACTTATGCCCGTGGGGAACTTCCAGCTAAATGCCGACAACGCAAGCACATTACCTGTAAGTATACATTCAGTTCGAATAATTACATTTAAGCCTAAAGAGACGTGCATACGTTGTTTTGTACGTGTGCGTAGGTGACTGCACGCAAGTGAGTGCGTGTGCGTGTACGTGGGCGAGTGCGTATGCGGCTACGTTTGTGTGCGCGTATGTGCACGCTCGTGCGTGTGCGTCTAGATGGGCACGTGTGGGTGCCTATGAATACGTGCGTGCGCGTGGGTGGGTGCGTGAGCGTTACTGGGTGCGTGTGCGTTGCTGGGTGCGTGTGAGTGGGTGCGTATACGTGGGTGGGTGCGAATGTAAACTTTTATGATTGAGTAGCTTGCATACATGGCAGCCTGCAAGCTTGCGTAGTCATTCAACCAAGCAGCTGACGTTGGCCTCTGTACACCAACCATGCTGCTAAAACTGTCCTTCTTCAGATCGATATCACACGGAAGGAAGTCCCTCTATTATTAAATAACATCGTATTGGCGCTTATCGGCGGTGGTTTGTTGATCGTGCGAAATACGAGGAGTTTATTCATACACAGGACCTAAAGCTTCACTCCAACGACAGCATAGAGTGGATATCGGGACATTGGCCCATCGACGAGCCAGAGTGTGGATTCAGGAACGAGAAGTGTCCTGTAGAGAAGTGTAGGTGGTATATAATATCAAATATAGTGAATAATCAAAGATAAATATAGGCCAGCTTTGTAGGTGACCCGCAAACGTACGCCCGTGCTATAGAAAAATGTGGTTACATATCAAATAAAGAATAATCAAAGACAAACATCAACACTATTTATATATTGCTGGAACCGGGTTCGTTTGGATAGTATAGTTTGACCCTGGTTGGATAATGACAGAGCTAGATTACATGCGTGCTACGTCGGTGACCTTAACAATAACCAATGACTGGCACGCTATTGATGACGTTAGCTGACGTCATCAAACGTGGAGAGGAGGCTAGTCAGCCGGGGTGATGCTAATGATGTCACGTGTGTTCTAGCCTGGCTTCCTGAGATCCTAGGCTCGCTTGGTGGTGCCTTACTCATCTTTGTCATCATCCTGGGGTTCGTCTACAGGTAGGGCTCTTACTGATGACACACCGCCGCCTGTTGACAGCCTCGGGCCTTTATATAGTGTCATCAAGAGTGACTGACACATGTCAACTAGTAGCTAATGACTTATTCGTCGTTAGGCGCGTGCGTGTGGGGACATCTCAACGAGAATGAAGTGTACTGCGGGGACTGTTAGGAGCTCACCGTTAGAGAGCTGATATGCATCAAGCAAGCGAATTCGTTATCTTGCATATGAGTGCGCGCTCTCGCGCGAGTGTGTGTGCATGCGTTCGTTAGTGCGTGCGTGCATGTGCGTGTGCGTGTGTATGCGTGTGCGTACGTTCGTTAATGCGTACGTGCGCGTGTGTGCCTGCATAAGTGTGTGCATGAGATATTGAATTCTGGAGAAAAAAAACGAATAAAAAACATCATTATGATGCTGCGCGGTGGCCGTAGTGCTATAGATTGCTTTTAGATGTGCTTTCATCTTTTCGCCGTGTTTTTATAAAGTGTTTCCAACTATGACATCTCGTATGAAAACGGGCAATATATGCGAAATAATGACCATAGTGAAAATGGTCAATCCCTCGTTGGCTGGCTCTATATTGCTTTCTGACTGTAAACACTTCATATTCCTCTCAGCAATATCGTCATGATGTGAAGTCACCAGGCGCTAACAATGCACAAGCTATTCACTAGTTGATTAGAGGAGATAGGGCAATACATGCTGACATTATATATATATATATATATATATATATATATATATATATATATATATACGTATAGACTCGGCTTGTGAACAGGCGTGCATACCATGACAGCGATGTGTTTCCGCAGGCTTCGTGACTATGCTGCTATTAATTGCACCCACACTATTCCACTACCTCATTAGTAGAAGCAGCAAGAGAAAATTAACACTGGGAAATTATTGTTATTAGCCCGCGTTCGCAGTCCCGCGATTTTTTACATTAATTATTAAAAACGCGTTTAAATTGTGTGGAACTAATGTATCAGTAGCTGATTCGCTGATTAGTTTATGAACGTACAGACAGGCGCTCACTGTGCTAATATTCTCTCTCGCGCTCTCCCTTTCTCTTTCTTCTCCCCTCTCTCTCTCTCTCTCGCTCTCTCTCTCTCTCTCGCACGCTCTCTCTCTCTCGCACGCTCTCTCTCTCTCGCGCGCGCTCCCCTTTTCTCTTTCTTCTCCCCTCTCTCTCGCGCGCTCTCTCTTTCTCTCGCTCTCGCTCGCTCGCTTTCTCTCTCGCTCCCTCTCTCTGTTTGCGTCTTCTTTCTGATCTTTTTATCTCCATATTGTTATCTCCCTTTTGTTTTGTCTACCCTCTTCTCTCTTTCTTTCTCCCGATTTTATTTCTCTCTTTCTCTCCCCCCTCTCTCTGGTGTTATGCTAGGGCGGGTGTTAACATGATGATAAAACCACCGTCATTGTTTGTTCGCGTAGAAACTGGCGATACGAACAAGAGTTGGCAAGCCTTATCTGGAAGGTCGATTACAAGGACATCGCCATGGTGACGGACTTTACAAGCACGTTACTGAGTAACAACACTGGTAACACCATGACCCGGGTGAGTGAGTGCGCGCGAGAGAGAGTGTTCGTTTGCGCGCGTACGTGTGTGCCTTTATTCGTTCGCGTGTGTGTGCGTGCATTTATGTGTGTATGTGTGCATGAGTGCGCGTGTGTGTGTGTGTGTGTGTGTGTGTGTGTGTGTGTGTGTGTGTGTGTGTGTGTGTGTGTGTGTGTGTGTGTGTGTGTGTGTGTGTGTGTGGCACTGGCGAGCCACTGATGAAAATCGAGACCTGGCTATCACCACGAATATCAACTTGCTGCTATTACTGGGGCAGGTGCTTTAATGGGTTACATGGGCTTAACATATGGATCAACAATGAGATGCACCGAGGGAACTACACCTTCTGCTGCGTGCTCATAGCGCGCAAGAGCTTTACCGAACGAAACCGAGGCCCTCTACCGATTCCAGACTTATGCCGGGAACTTCCAGCATAAAATGCCGACACAACGCAACAGCATTACCGTAAAGAATACATTCAGTTCGAATAATTACATTTAAGCCTAAAGGAGAACTGCATACGTTGTTTTGTACGTGCTGACCTAGTTGACGCACGCAAGCGAGTGCGTGTGCGTGTACGTGGGCGAGTGGCGTATGAGCGGCTACGCTTTGCTTTGTCGGCCGAGTAGATGCACACTTCGTGCGTGTGCTCCTAGATGGGTAAGTGTGGGTGCCTAGAATACGTGCGTGCGCGTGGGTGGGTGCGGAGCGTAGCTCTGGTGCGTGTGCGTGCGGGATCGTTGAAGTGGGTGCGTATACGTGGTGTGTGGCGAGTGTAAACTTTTATGATTGAGTAGCTGCATACCATGGCACAGCACTGCAAGCTTGCCGTATCACATTCAATCGCCAAGCCAAGCTAGAAGTGTAACAGCAGCTGAGTGTAATAACAGACGCACTGCGAAGTGTAACAGCAGCCGAGTGTAATAACAGACGCACCGCGAAGTGTAACAGCAGCCGAGTGTAATAACAGACTCACTGCGAAGTGTAACAGCAGCCGAGTATAATAACTGATGTACCGCGAACTGGCGCCCGTGATTCACACTATGTACAATTCACGCGAGTGCGCTTGTAAAACTGCAACATTTCTGAGAAATCGAACGAGAAAGCGAATAGATGTAGGATTATGTATTACTAATTAGCTAATAAATATCACTATTACCACGATGATCATATCCATACATTGTATAAATATGTAGAGGTGTGGAGTATACGGGTAGGATTCATCAGTGAGGTTGAGACATTCTGTATAATATAGGTTACAGGTTAATTAGTTGTAATGATGATCACAAACTAGCTGATCATGATGATAAGAAACTAACTGATCATGGTGATCATAGGCTAACTGATCATGATGATCACAAACTAGCTGATCATGATGATAATAAACTAACTGATCATGGTGATCATAGGCTAACTGATCATGATGATCACAAACTAGCTGATCATGATGATAATAAACTAACTGATCATGGTGATCATAGGCTAACTGATCATGATGATCACAAACTAGCTGATCATGATGATAATAAACTAACTGATCATGGTGATCATAGGCTAACTGATCATGATGATCACAAACTAGCTGATCATGATGATAATAAACTAACTGATCATGGTGATCATAGGCTAACTGATCATGATGATCACAA
>NW_014578127.1:29822-31664 GCF_000485595.1 Priapulus caudatus
GTGTGTGTGTGTGTGTGTGTGTGTGTGTGTGTGTGTGTGTGTGTGTGTGTGTGTGTGTGTGTGTGTGTGTGTTGTGTGTGTGTGTGTGTGTGTGTGTGTGTGTGTGTGTGTGTGTGTGTGTGTGTCTGCTTGCCTGCCTGCTTACCTGCCTACCTGCCTGCCTACCTGCCTACTTGGCTGGCTACCTGGCTGCCTGCCTGCCTGCCTGCCTGCCTATATGTCTACCTGCCTGTATGTACGTCTGTCTGTCTTTATATCTGCATGTACGTGTGCCTTTCTGGTCTGCCTCGAATAGAGCATGGCTTTTGTCACGCGATGGCTGCCTGGCCACGAAGAACCTTTAGTTGACTCACGCTTCGAAAACCATGCTGAAGTTAAATTGAAAAGGCTGAATCTTAGACTCGCCATTTCACCGTGGTGCGATTTCCAGATGCTGCCAATGTAGCCTCGCGCCTGCAGTGTGTGTGTGTGTGTGTGTGTGTGTGTGTGTGTGTGTGTGTGTGTGTGTGTGTGTGCGTGTGTATGTGTTATGTGCCAAATATCCTATAAGACTAGAAGAGAAAGTGACGGGTGTCTAATAATATCAAGACGCGAACAAGACATGCCGTGTAGCTTAATGGATTTTTACACAGAGATTCTATCATCTCCACGACACGTTCGCAATTTCAGGCAAAAACAGATTCACACCATTTCACACAGAAACTGCGAATGCTCGGGTATATTTATATTACCTTCTCTAAAAGATTTATATGATAGAAATCGGCGCACAGCCTCTAGATCCGCTGGGCCGTGTATGTTTGCGCGGAGCAATAGGAAATCACGATCCTAGAAGATCCGATGGCGTATCTGTTTGTATGTAACAATAACTCAAGTCATGCTATAGCTAATTCTGCTGATGAGGTGGTTCCGAGCACCGCCAAGATGGCGGCACGTGAAATCACCCAATCAGCGCTTGTCGCTATATTAAACATTGATAGGTGGAACAACGGGCCATTGAGGAACAATTGCCTTTGTGTGGGTAAATCAGAAGTTGTCGCTATTAGAGAGATCGACCAAAGAAATGCTACTATATTTCACTATGCCACCATCCTGCAACTCTCATATAACTCTAGGAACCTGTGGGAACTCTTCCATATCACGTGTAGTGCTGCTTCACACACAAATTTGTTTGAACATTACACTAACGTGTGTATTATATTGCTGCTTCACACGCAGATGAGTTTGAACCATGGAAATATATAGAGACACTAATATAGTATAACTAGTATATAATCTCTATGGTTTGAACATTCTACTAACGTGTGCATATTGCTGCCTCACGCACAGATTTGTTTGAACATTCCACTAACGTGTGTATTGCTGCTTCACACACAGATGAGTTTGAATATGCGGTCGAGTCAGATGTCACTCATCTCGTGTCAGGATCAGGAAGGAAACGAGCTTATGCGTACGACGCAGGTGTTCACCCCGATAGGAACCTACAAGGGCACTGTCGTCGCCCTGAAGGCCATAGAGAAGCGCCATCTAGATGTCACCAGGAGCATCCGCAAGGAGCTGAAGATGGTACGGAGGTAGCGGAGGCGGCAATAATGCAGCAGGGGTCGGAAGTATTTTTGCCTTCGTTTTAATTTGAGTTTTTGGTTTTTAGAAAGTTTCTATGGCATCAGGAGTGAGTTTGAGGTGTGCACCAAGACAATCAAATGTGACAGTCAAAGAAAGGTTATTAAGACCACTTACATTTAGTTATCTTTCGTATGTAGGACAAAGAGCACACACACACACACACGCACGCATGCACGCACACGCACACGCACACGCACACGCACACGCACACGCACACGC
>NW_014578127.1:32307-35884 GCF_000485595.1 Priapulus caudatus
CCATACAACCCACCTTCTCCTCTTTACCACACGAGTTCAATCACATCAGGACTTGCTCCGGGCAGATGAGTGAGGTCCATCTCACGTAAGCCCACATATCGCTCGGTCTGCCTGTACAAGCACGGCTATAGCCGGTTTTTTTACGCCTTCGAACTGGCTGGACGCGCAACTAGAGATCACGAGTCATACGAAACGTGTCATAAGTAACGGACATTTGTGTTTTACGAGAATGACACGGCTTGTTTAACAAATGAGGAGAGTGCTAGTACCTTCGAAGTGGTAGAAGAAGCGAGAAAGAAGTGGTTAGAAAAGCTGGAAGGGGAAGAAGTGACAGGCAGATTCAAAACCAAAGGGACAAGATCTTTAAATCGAGCCACTTGAAAAACGTTACAAGTTAGGCCGTGTATCTAGAACCTAGGGTAGTTTTAGTTTAGTGGGTAAACTTTGCGTGTTACATATGTACGTTGCATGCTACTATCGTATGTAGTGGCCTGAGCGCTCGACCGAGTCCTCTGAGTCCGGAGGGCTCGGGGAGACCGAGTCCCGCAGTCGAGTCCGAGTCATTGCACTCCGAGGCAGACGAGACGAGACAAGGGAAAACGGTTTTGCGAGGGCTAGACCGGCTCCTCGAGACCTTACAACACTCCGCGCGGCCCCCCCCTGTGTTGTTGTGTGATGTGTGGTGTGTGTGTGTGTGTGTGTGCGGCATACAGAGTTGTGTCGTGCTGGCGCATTGTTGCTAGGAGTGTTTTGCAAACGTTAATACAGAGTTGTGTCGTGCTGGCGCATGTTGCTAGGAGTGTTTTGCAAACGTTAATACAGAGTTGTGGCGTGCTGGCGCATTGTTGCTAGGAGTGTTTTGCAAACGTTAATACAGAGTTGTGGCGTGCTGGCGCATGTTGCTAGGAGTGTTTTGCAAACGTTAATACAGAGTTGTGGCGTGCTGGCGCATGTTGCTAGGAGTGTTTGCCAACAGTTAGCGCCATGTTGCCGCGCGTTGCTGTGTGTTGCTGCGAGTGACTTTTAAACGTTAACTCGGTGTTGTCGCTCGTTTCTATGCGTGTTCTATACGTTAATACAGTGTTTTCACAGTGTTGTCACGCGTTTCTGTGTGTGTTCTGTACGTTAATACAGTGTCATCACAGTGTTGCCGCGTTGTTCTATGAGTGTTCTGTATGTTAATACAGTGTTATCACAGTGTTGTCACGCGTTTCTGTGTGTGTTCTGTACGTTAATACAGTGTCATCACAGTGTTGCCGCGCGTTTCTGTGCGTGTTCTGTACGTTAATACAGTGTTATCACAGTGTTGTCACGCGTTGCCATCAGTGTTCCAAACATGACCACGATGTTGCTACAGTGCTGGCACCTGTTGCTAGGAGTGTTTCAGGGCAAGGCGACGCCTGTCCTCCAGGAGGCGTACCGATCGTTTCTCGGCATCGCAATAGCGCCACCTATCTACCCGCTGTATGAGACATTCCGCAAGCAGGTGAACCAGTATCTGGAGATGACACCGTTCTACTTTCACAACACGCTCTACTCCATTGGTCGACTCAAGATGGTAATATATCTATCAGGAGTAATCAGGAGTGGAGTTGTAATATTGTTATTCTTTACTCCTGATATCTATCTATATAGGGTAGCGTAGCATAGCTATCATAGAATAGCACAGCATAGCGTAGTGTAGCTTAGCGTAGCATAGCATAGCTATCATAGCATAGCATAGCTATCATAGCATAGCATAGCATAGCATAGCATAGCATTGCTTAACATAGCTATCATAGCATAACATAGCACAGCATAGCATAGCTTAGCGTAGTTTAACGTAGTAGTGTAGCATAGCATAGCATAGCATATCATAGCGTAGCATAGCATAGCATAGTGTAGCGTAGCGTAGCATAGCATAGCATAGCCTAGCCTAGCTTAGCATGCGTTATGTTTAATTGGTTTAGTGTGGATCGTTTGAGGATTAATTTCACGGCAGTCCTTCCGCATTAGAGATGTCGCATGTCAGTGTGCGCGTGTCACTTAAAAAAGACTTCCGCGGAGCAGGCTGCTGTCGGCTTCCAGCTATCCAATCACAGCCCCGAAATTAATTAGGAGAGATCAAGGATAAAAAGTGCGCGTTTGTGCGTTGTGCGTGCCTGATGCGTATATGAACGTCCATAGTTTATACGTTCACGTTAATATGGGATAACTTTAGATGCAGCGTTATACGCGCTCTACGTTTGTCCACGCCAAGCATTAATTATTGATATTTTAAATGAGTGAGAATAAAAATCGCTTTAATTTCATCAAAATAAAATTTCGCTTGGCTGCGTGAACTATGTCGGACAATGTTCAACGATGGGTATGATCGCGGAACCACTGCCGCCAGAGCCAGCGTCAGAAGTTTCAGGTTGATTCAATTCACGCGGGAAAACTTTCGACAGCAAGTCGATGGATCCTAAACGCGCACTGTTTATGCTAGTCATGTCGCATTTGTTCAAACATAACGGGGAGAGCGGAGTATTATATATAAAAGCAGGCCGTGCCATACAGTACAGCGCCCACCACCACGCCCGCACGCACGCGCTCCCGCACACACACACACACACCCGCACGCACGCACGCACTCCCGCGCACACACATACACGCGTGCGCTCTCTCTCCCTTTTATTTCCCCATCTCTCGCTCTCCTCTCTCTCTCACTCGTGCGCGCGCGCACACACACATGCACATACGCACACACACACACACACACACGCCCCCCCCCCACACACACACATCCCACACACACATACACACATAATCTCTCGCATACACACACACACACTGACGCGCGCGCGCACGTACGCATGAATACACTCACTAAGTCGCAAGTCGCATGTCTTGTCCCGCGGACGAATCCAAACGGTCGATGTACCGCGAACAATTCTCAGTGCCTAGAATTAGAATTATCTTTCTCCGTCGCACGTAGCAGCTGCGCTGTCCAGTGAACACTGCTCCCGTCCGCCCAGCCTGTCGTCTAGCAATGTCAGGTTCAGCTGAGGATCGTATAGACCGAGAGAAAAATTCTTGGCCATTTACACCTATTCCGAGTGTAACCTTCGCAAACTACAGTGACGGAAAATGTTAGCGGCGAATAGCGTAAGACTAGCTGGGGATCGTGTGACAGATAGAACACCTCTTTTAATGAAATCAACAATGTTCGGCGTAGACGCGGCGGGGAGCGAGGAAACGGTCCTCATGCTTGAGTGTGCTGAGGGAGGGAGCGATCGAACGAGCGGGATAAGTGATATCGGAAAGTCTAGCTGTACTATTTAGATCATAGAAAAATGGGGTATAAAATGGCCGAGGCGCGCTTAGGAAAGTACATGATTAATGTAAACACTCGTGCGTTTTTAGTTTTTGCATTAACACAAACATTGCAAAATATCCCAAATGACCACAGTCATATTTGTAAATGTTTCTGTAAACAGAAACGCACCTGTGAATTGAAGTACGATGTTAGTGAAGAGAATTATAGATCAAAAACCTAGACTAGTCCTATCCTAACCATGTTATATATAGGCAACTTATCACCCCTCTTATCTGATCG
>NW_014578127.1:35894-41104 GCF_000485595.1 Priapulus caudatus
GCACGCACGCACGCACGCACGCACGCACGCACGTACGCGCGCACACACACACACAGACACAATAACGAAAACAAAATATGTCTCGTATTTCGCCATCCCGTGGAAATTCCCGTTATTTCTCTGTATTCGTCTGTACCAACCTAAGACAATATAGACGTTCACCCATCCGCCTCAAACGCGCCCGGAGACGCGTAAATCTACATACAGTGTCTCCCGTCTATGAAGACGAACACGCTGGTCATACGTAACCATAATGTCGTAACGTTCTGTAATGCAGAGTGCGATCCGCTAATTCACTTACACGTCACTAGGAGCCGACCTCATATAATAGCACCTATCATTATAGAAGAACCTAATATAATAGCACCTATCATTATAGAAGAACCTAATATAATAGCACCTATCATTATAGAAGAACCTAATATAATAGCACCTATCATTATAGAAGAACCTGATATAATAGCAGCAGCAGCGTAACGCGATCCGCCTCAAACAGCGAGGGCTGTTTGGCGGCTAATTGCCTAACTCTACGTCTGCCGAAAGACGCGGCGGCGGCTCTACGTCATAGCGACGATAGCTACCGCCAGGGAATGCTCGCGGAGCCACTCGCTGTGGTACGGGACGAGAGCGATCACTAATAGAAGCGTGACGTAGCAGCTAGTGCATTGATATGGCGTTTCTGCGAACTGCCCATGCATATCAGCCGGAGTGCTTGTACGCATTATTTTTTTGGCATTTTACATTCCGTTTCAAATAAACAGGGGAAAAATGGGACAGTGTGTGCACGGCCCGGGGGTTGATGCATGTATATACGAGAAGTAGATGTATAGGGATGAGAATACGCATATGACGTTGATGCATGTCAGTTGGATAGTGATGATGGCGATGATGACAATGATGACAACGATAACGACGACCACGACAATGACGATGTATTAATGTAAACCTGGCGGCAGATACGGGACATCCGGCATGACAATATCAACCCGTTCGTGGGAACCTGCATAGATGGACCCAAGATACTCATTCTCAGCGAGTACTGCTCAAAGGGGAGCTTGCAGGTTCGTATCCTCACCGGTTAGGTGTCAGTCTATGTTTCATCCAGTCACCGGCTGACAGTTTTACGTTTTATTCGCGGTTATCGAATCTTACCGTGTTTTGCTCTTCGTGCGGAAACTACTGTGACATTTTCCCGCAATCATTGAATAGTAGAAGCATTAGCGTTACACGGGAATAGAGTAGCTGCTCTATTGCTGCTGTTGCTGCTGCTGCACTCGATATTAATCATGTTATGTCACATGCGCAAAAACGCAAATAGTTAAAGAGGTAAAAAAAAAAATATTATATAAAAAAAAAATTTAATTCCCTTTTTTATATATAACCTGGTTGGGAATGTAACGGGCATGACATTGTGTTGTGCTTTCACCTAATATGATAATTTTTGTCACACGATAATGTAATATTATTACACAAGACGAGCTAACAGTCACCGCGTGATATGTAACTATATTATTTAGTAACGATGGCGATGTATAGGAGATTTCTGATGCTTGGTGTTTAGGATATATTGGAGAATGAGGAGATTGGGTTGGACAACATGTTCATTGCATCGCTGGTAGCTGACATCATCAGGGTAAGTGTGCTGCCAGAAATCATGTTACATACAATGCGTCCCCCCACCACATGACGCTGATAACATTAAATAAAGCTCTATACAGAAACGTTATTATCACAAACAATGCACCTATTACACGTTGTCAATAGCTTTATTCCGAAATGTTATTACCAACAATACATGCGACGTACCAAGCAAATAGGTTAGAGTAAGTATGTATCTAGAAATGTTATTACCAACAATGCGTCCGACCATGTGAAGCCAATAGCTTTGAATAAGCATTCATCTAGAAATGCTATTACTAACAATACAGGCGACTTTGGAAACGCTTTCCCCCGCTGCTAATACGAGTCCTATCAGACCACTGCTGGCATGAATACTTGTACATTGTACATCGTGCACAAGCCTACAGCCTGTCTCCGCATGTAGCATCGCCGTAAGCTGACTCTGTCCGGCTCTGAATTAGTCATTCTCAACGCTGTCAAATAGATTTTTCCCGAGGCAAAGCTTCTTGAATGCGTGTTAACTCATTTCTTATGCAGAGGCAGGAACGACGCAACCATAGGGCATAATGTAACGTTTAGTAGTTGGCGCTCAGGTGATGCTTAAACGCGATTAAGTTTTCGACACTTTAAAAATCGATTTCGTATATAGCGGTTGATCTTGGCATTGATTTGCTGACGGTACGATAGCAGTTGCTGTTTGCATTGTTTCACTCTCGCTACAGTGGCGTATACATTGTGCTGACGTCACGTTGCTGACGTCACGTTGCTGACGTCACGTTGCTGACGTCACGGTGCTGACGTAACGATGGTGACGTCACGGTGCTTACGTCACTCGACTCTCGCTACAGGGGATGATATATCTGCACAACAGCCCGCTGCGTTCTCACGGCAATCTAAAGTCGACCAACTGCGTCGTAGATTCACGCTGGGTCCTTAAGATCACTGACTACGGCCTGTTTGAGTTCAAGGCGGGAGCAGAACCCGTGCATGAAGGCGACAGACTATTCCAGAGTAAGACTAGCTGCCAGTCAACGTTTCTCTTACCGGATTGTTCGTCTCTTTACGTTAGCTCTTGCTTACTCTCCCTCTGCCTGTGACTCCCCACCCCGCGCATCTCTCTCTCTCTCTCTCCCACCACCCCTCTCGCTTTCATTCCCCCTTTCTCTTTCTTCCCCGCTATTTCTCCCTCCTTCTCTAGCACGCCGCCGCGCGGTCGAAGCGCTCTCCTCTCTCTCTCTATCATTCCACATCTTTACTCTCGTCTCTCATCTCTCTTATCTCTCTCTCTCTCTCTCTCTCCCTCTCTCTCCTTTCTCTCTCCTTTCTCTCTCTCGTCTAGTCTCCTCTCTCTCCTCTCTCATGATGTCCCGGCTCTCTCCCTCATATTTCGTGTTCTGTCCCCTCACTATTTCGCGTTCTCTCCCCTCATTATTTCGCTTTTCTCTCCCGCACTTCTCTCTGCTCTAATTCTCTCTCACTCTCTATTTTTCTATATCCTGCTGTTCCTCTTTCACATTCCAGCAATTGATTCGAGGCGTTACTCAGCGTCCATCTTGTCGCGATCATCTGTTTGAAAAGTGGATCGAGCGCCACATCTAGCACCGCTCATCTATCTCTCGCATGCCGGTCTCTTACCTATCACCGGTGATCGAAGATAGCAACATCACCGGCCGTGTAACAGGACCGTCGTGCGCGAGTGCGTGGCTGCGTGCGTGCGTGCGTGCGTGCGTGCGTGGCTGCGTGCGTAAACGCTACGTGTACGTTGTGTTGTAGATATGCTATGGACGGCTCCAGAGCTGCTACGCGACCACAGCCGCCCGCTGTGTGGCACTCAGAAGGGAGACGTATACTCATTCGCCGTCATCCTGTATGAGGTGTATGCACGCGTGGGACCGTGGGGAGAGATTGCCCTCACTTGTGAAGGTAATAACTGAACGCGCTCCCATGTGGATGTACCGACGGAGAATGTCAGACATTCATACACTGTTGCCATGGGTGATTAATTATCAGGGGGCCAGCAATTTATGGGCGAAGTTATTGCATTCTGTTATAAAATTGTTAGAGGAGCGAAGTTGGTTAAGAAGTTACATTTTAGCTGAATACTGGTAGTATCTGTGAATACCACTGCATTGTTAACACTTTTTGCTAACTTTTCCACCGGGTATTCTTCTTGCTGTCGTATCTTTCTTCCTATAAAACGTCTCTCGCACTACGTTCACATTTGCTGCTTATATTACGTCCTGCTGGTTATTGTTTTTACTTATGCCTTCGTTATCATCTAAGCTTAATGGAACCTTTAGCAGTATGGCATCGTTATAAGTATTGAATAAGAACCTTATTAACGACATGTTGTAGAAACTATATCTCGTCCCTCTATATGCGGCTAGAACGTTACACTCGCCCTCTATGTTATAACTAATAAACGGCCACAAGCCTCGCGTTACTGACCTGTACATAATAACATTTATATAACATTTTTTTAATATTTAACATTTAACATTTATTCAACATATATATCAGTTATTACATATACAGCTCAGTGCTTCGCGTTACGCTTACACGCGCGTGTTTCCGCGTGGTTCAGAGATCGTCCGCCAGGTGGAGAACCCGCGCGCTGGGCAGCAGGTCTTGAGGCCGAGCATCAAGCAGATTTACAACGTGGTGCCGGACTGCGTACATGACTGCATGCTCGAATGCTGGGCCGAGGACCCGCTAGTACGACCCGACTTCAAGACCATCAGAAGCAAACTAAAGCCAATGCAGAAGGGCATGTAAGTATTGATCCGTGTACGCACGCACGCGCGCTTGCAGTCAAACAGACACGCACGAACGCATGCGCGCAAGCATGTACTAAGTCAGGCACGCACGAGTGTGCGCGGACATTAATTCAATTGCATTCATTTCATACGTGGTAGACGTTACTTAACCGGTTTGGGAGGAAGATCGGATGCGTTGAGCTAATAATAAAAATAAAGAATAATAATATAATATAGCTGCCAGTATCGGTGATTTGCAGAGAGGCAAGCGAGGTTACATTTCTGGGAACATTACAGCGGGTATTTAATGTAAAATTTCGTACCTGCTGGTATCGTATCTTACATGCATATATATACAGTACCAGATATATGACATACCGATCTCTGAATGAATAAATAAATAAATAAATAAATATATATATATATTTATTTATATATTTATTTATTCATTTATTTATTTATCTAACTACCTATAGGAAACCAAATATATTCGATAACATGATAGCAATGATGGAAAAGTATGCGACGAATCTAGAGAGCCTCGTGGAGGAACGGACAGATCAACTGGTCGAGGAGAAGAAGAAAACTGAGGCTCTGCTCCTACAGATGTTGCCCAGGTAAGTGATGGTAGATTTCTCACCTGTTCGACACTGAACCTGACGTGATTAACCCATTAGTACTGTTTTCAGAAACACTTTCGCGCTCCATTTCTCTTCCTCATTTCTTTCTGTCACTCCCTCTCTCCTTCACTCTCACACACACACACACACACACACACACACACACACACACACACACACACACACACACACACACACACACACACACACACAC
>NW_014578127.1:41420-43785 GCF_000485595.1 Priapulus caudatus
CGGACACAATCCACGCAACAGTTAACCACCAACATGGCACAAGCCACCTTGAGTCACTTCAACACAATTGTTTTCCATCTTTGTACACGCAGGCACACACACACACAACACGCACATCTCAATTGGGCCGATGATCGAATCAAAACACGTGTAAAGGTCATTCAAGAAATCAACGATCTGCAAGATTAAAAAACATTTCTCCGTTACGAACCATCGACACACCACACATCGTAAGTAATGCTCACACACATATAGCTATCGCAAGCAACGATATTAATCCGCCCTGCTTCAGCAAACACTTATGCCATTATATATTCCTAATGTTCGCCCAGTAAAGTGCTACTAGCTAGCTAACACAATACCCGCACATCACTCCATGGCACTTACATGAGGACACAGCATAGCCAGCCTGCGGTCACCTACGATAGAAAAAATCTCATCACACTGCCAGCGACTGCAATTCAGCGAACGTAACTAGTGTGGCAGTCGCACACCACATTGCAACCGTGAGAGTGACGGGACCCGCTAATTAGGGACGCGAGCTGGGGAGAGCATTTCACCACTTTATATTGCACTCACTCAGCTGTCACACTACGCTGCGTGATGCAAATAGTTTATCGCGCCGAAGGAAAATGCTGCTATCGGAAGTTCGAAGCACATGCATAATTACACTCGACGGAGTTGAGCCACTTAGTGTTACATCCTATCTCGATGGCATCTCGTCTGTTGATCACCCTATGCCTATCATTGCGTCTACGTCTTCATCTTCGTCCCCACCCGCTCCCCTCTTCGGCCTAAGCGTACAATCAGGTCGTAACCAACTACGACCTCGAAGCGAAGTGCGCTTTGAGGAGAGAGCGGTTGAAGCCCGACTAACTGTGCACCTGCCGGGCGAAGTGTACGATGGCTACATGCACTCGTAAAAACTTCGCGCCTGCACGCTTGCGGTTCCTTCGTTTAGTCTGCTCAGCGCAGCGAAGACGCTGCAGAGAAAGCTATACAATCAGAACGTGGGGCGGGGGAAAGCCAGGAGGAGAGGGGAGAGGAAGCGAAGGAGATATAGGGAAGGACAAAGCGTTAGCGTTAATGGAAGGAAAGATGAAGAGAGATGGCAGCGAGGCCATCAAGACCCACACACTTAGAGTGAAGCGAAACGCACACAGAGAGGACAACAGAGAGCATACAACACAAGAAATCAAGATCAAAACATATTGGGGCGAGAATAGAAAGAGAGAATGGCGAAACTGATGGAATATTATCTTGTAAATCTATGCTCGGATAACTCCTCTTTATTTAAAATGCTTAATCTTCGCAAAATATTATCCCTCTCGGATGATAGAGCGCATGCGCGAGCACCGTTTTATGCGTGCAATAGGGACTGAAAACAACTGCATAATATAGCTCGCTGAGGGTGTGAGGGGTGGGAGACTGATGACAGGTGTCAGAGAAGGTAGCTGAGTGGGCGCTGGCAGAAGAAGCAGACTGAGCGAGGGACAAGGGAGGCAACGGGGAGGACGGGAGGGGATAAAGTAGGAGTTTTGCTCACTCCAAGCTAGGGCGCTCTCCTAATTATAAGCACAGGTCAACGGATACAATTTAATTCCAGAAATTTATGCTGAGATACCCCATAACCATATTAGATGCATATTCATGACAAAATATAACTCCTCTGGTGAGATATTGCCCATGCGCTAACACACTAACGTAGCCAGATTGTGTACTGGCTTGTATATGCAACAGGGACCTTACATGCAAGGTCTTCTTCCTAAATCTTAAGTGAGGTCTACTGATGGAATATTATCATGTAAATCTATGCTCGGATAACTCCTCTTCAATTTAAATGCTTAATCTTCGCAAAATATTCTTCTTCTCGGATGATCCAGCGCATGCGGGAGCACGGTTCCAAGCGTGCAATTGGGACTGACAAAACTGCATAATATAGCTTGCTGAGGGTAAGAGGGGTGGGAGCCTGATGACAGGTGGCAGGGAAGGTAGCTGAGTGGGCCGTGGCAGAAGAAGCAGACTGAGCGAGGGATAAGGCGGGCAACGGGGATGACGGGAGGGGATAAAGTACGAGTTTTGCTCCCTCCAAGCTAGGGCGCTCTCCTAATTATAAGCACAGGCTCACAGATACAATTTAGTTCCAGATATCTATGCTGTGATACCCCATAACCATATTAAATGCATATTCATTACAAAATATAACTCCTCTGGTGAGATATTGCCCTTGCGCTAACACCATAACGTAGCCAGATTGTATACTGGCTGGGATATGGAATAGGGACATTACATGCAAGGTCTTCTTCCTACATCTTAAGTGAGGTTTACTGATGGAATATTATCATGTAAATCTATGCTCGGATAA
>NW_014578127.1:44710-49198 GCF_000485595.1 Priapulus caudatus
GTATATGCAACAGGGACCTTACATGCAAGGTCTTCTTCCTACATCTTAAGTGAGGTCTACTGATGGAATATTATCATGTAAATCTATGCTCGGATAACTCCTCTTCATATTAAATGCCTAATCTTCACAAAATTATTCTTCTTCTCGGGTGATAGAGCGCATGCGCGAGCACCGTTCCATGCGTGCTATAGGGACTGGTGAAAACTGCATAATATAGCTTGCTGATGGTGAGAGGGGTGGGAGACTGATGACAGGCGGCAGGGAAGGTAGCTGAGTGGGCGGTGGCAGAAGAACCAGACTGAGCGAGGGGCAAGGGGGAGGACGGAAGGGGGTAAAGTAGAAGTTTTGCTCCCTCTAGACTAGGGCGCTCTCCGAATTATAAGCACAGGTTTACGGATACTAATTAATTCCAGAAATCTATGCTGAGATACTCCATAACCATATTAAATGCATATTCATTACAAAATATAACTCCTCTGGTGAGATATTGCTCATGCGCTAACACATAACGTAGCCAGATCGTGTACTGGCTGGTATATGCAACAGGGACCTTACATGCAAGGTCTTCTTCCTACATCTTAAGTGAGGCATACTCATGGAATATTATCTTGTAAATCTATGCTCGGATAACTACTCTTCATTTTAAATGCATAATCTTTGCAAAATATTATTTTTTTCGGATTATAGAGCGCATGCGCGAGCACTGTTTTGAGCGTGCAATACGCACTGAACAAAAACTGCATAATATAGCGTGCTGAGGGCGAGAAGGGTGGGAGACTAATGACAGGCGACAGGCCAGGTAGCTGAGTGGGCGCTGGCAGAAGAAGCCGACTGAGTGAGGGACAAGGGAGGCAACGGGGAGGATGGGAGGGGATAAAGGAGGAATTTTGCTTCCTCCAAGCTAGGGCGCTCTCCTAATTATAAGCACATATCCACGGATACAAATTAATTCCAGAAATCTATGCTAAGATACCCCAAAACCATATTAAATGAATATTCATTACAAAATATAACTCCTCCGGTGAGATATTGCCCATGCGCTAACACACCAACGTAGCCAGATTGTGTACTGGCTGGTATATGCAACAGGGACCTTACATGCAAGGTCTTCTTCCTACATCTTAAGTGAGGCATACTGATGGAATATTATCATGTAAATCTATGCTCGGATAACTCCTCTTCATTCCAAATGCTTGATCTTTGCAAAATTTTCTTCTTCTCGTGTGATATAGCGCATGCGCGACCACCGTTTTATGCGTGCAATACGGACTGAGGAAAACTGCATAATCTAGCTCGCTGAGGGTGTGAGGGGTGGGAGACTAATGCCAGGCGACAGGGAAGGTAGCTGAGTGGGCGCTGGCAGAAGAAGCAGACTGAGCGAGGGACAAGGGAGGTAACGGGGAGGACGGGAGGGGATAAAGTAGGAGTTTTGCTCCCTCCAAGCTAGGGCGCTCTCCTAATTATAAGCACATATCCACGGATACAAATTAATTCCAGAAATCTATGCTGAGATACCCCATAACCATATTAAATGAATATTCATTACAAAATATAACTCCTCCGGTGAGATATTGCCCATGCGCTAACACACTAACGTAGCCAGATTGTGTGCTGGCTGGTATATGCAACAGGGACCTTACATGCAAGGTCTTCACCTTCGCTTTATTTATCTCTCCGTCGTCCGCGTGTGACCTCAGTGGCTTAGGTCGATAGGCGTACCCCTAGTGTCCCTTTGTTTATTGTTTAAGCGCTTTTGTCCTCCCTCTGCTAGGTCAGTCGTACTATGTAGGTATCAGTCTCGTCCCATACTTGACCGGTGGCCAGAGGCAGTGACGTAACCATTTGGCGTTCCCGTCCGTACCATCGTAGCTAGTCCTAGGTTACACATGCCTCTTTCTTTGAAGTGACGTACCTCCGGTACGTCTCTCCTCTCGTGTCCTCACGAGACCTTTCCCCCTCAGCTCCTTCCGGCGTTGAAAGGAATAGGCCCTTGCGTTGTGTTTTATGATGTTCTTTGTATAGTCTTTCTACCTATTCCTCTCAAAGCTGTGCTTGCTGCTATCTCCTTCTCGGCTGCCGTTTCTGTCCTGTCTATGCCTGTGGCTCTCCCTCCTGTCGTAGCAACGCGAAGGTGAGTTCATGAGCTGCTAATGTAGGGTATATCGGTGCCGTTGCTGTTGGTGGTGCCTCGTTCCGTTGTTGCTGTTGTTGTTGTTGTTGCTGTTGTTGTGGGGGTTGTTCCTGGGCTGTGTGGGCTGTCCCGCACCACTTGCGTTTCCATCCGCAGTATGCGATTATCGCGACTGCTGTCACGGTAAGTAGCCCGTACAGTACGCCTGACATACTGTGCGTCGATATCTTCATCCTTGCGTGGTACTTGAAGAGTCCCTCCGGATTCATTGTCAGTGGTTTATGATTTTTTATCGCTTGCGCGAGGTGTTCGAACGGTACGTCTATGTCGTTTGACGCCGTTTGCCAGTTTTCCGGAAGTATACCTGTAGTAGGAAGCTGGAAGCTGTCTTGTCCCTGTGTTGTTTCATTGGTTACAATCTCGCCCCATATCGCCAGTGTTACGTCTTTTGGTTGCTCGTCTGGTGTTATATTGAATGTTAACGCTGTGTCTGACTCTTGATGGTAGTAGGTTGGTAGCTTGAAATACGCCGAGATGACTGCGCATCCTGACTCGAGTTTAAGCAGTTTGTAGTTTCGAACCTTTATGTTTGTTGTTGTTCTTATTGTCGCTCCTGTCTTCGTACACGTCATGGTGAGTGCGAACGGGGATGGTGTTGATAGTATCCATATTCCCTGTGTTACGTAACTCGCCGTCGGTGTCGCTCGTGCCGAGAATCGAATCCTTTTCCTGCATAAACGGGCCGTCGCTTCGCTGTCCTTTTTGATGACGCTCATTTCACACGACTCTTGTTGTACCGTCTGGTAGATCGGGCTGCGTAGCTGACACACTGGCAGCTTCTGTTCGATACACTGCTGTGCATCGTGTGGTGTCAAGTATAGGTAGTCTGCCTCGTCTCCTGACACCGCCATATATTCGTTATCCAGTTGGTAGTACGCCGCCGCCGTTGAATTTGGTAAGAATATCGGCACCGTTATTAGCCGATATATCGTAAAATCTCCTTGTAACTGTTGCAGGGGCAGCAGTGCTAGAATATGGAACCGTCCGTTATCTGGTATTAGCTGTACCTTCAATGTTTGAACTTCCCTACTCACCATCCACACAACTCTTCCAATATTACACGTCAGCAACTCCCGCCCGCCCCTCCCATCCACGCTACTCTCACCTAGAGAATTATACCAAGCCCTCATCCACATCAAGCTATGAGCCAGTAAGTCGTTGATCGTTTGTGTTAGTACTGTCAACGTGCTTCTTGCTTCGTCAATGATGTTCATAAATTCGAGTAATGGATGTGATCGGAACATACCATGTATGAGGTCCGTCATTACCAAGTTGTTTGTGTAGTCCATCCTTCTTTCTAATAGCCCTATTGTGCGGGCCATCTGTTCGGTAGCGTTTGCCAGCCTCGTTATTCCCTTGGTGTTTGCTTCCGTTCGTAGCCTCGTGAAGTTTAACACTGTTATTGTTTCCTTCACAATTTTGGTCAGGCCTGTCTGGTCTTCGTAAAGCCGGGCCACTTGTTGCTGTACGGCTTGTACGTCTTCTTCTGTCGCCGTCCCGAACAATCGCAGCTTAAGCGATCGGCAACACTGAACAAGAACAAGGGGACAATAGCCGGCAATCACGACAGAAACGGGCACTCATCCCAGCACTCGGCAGAGTGTCACAGTTCTACGCTCATCGCGACAGCGATGACAGTGAAGAGCGACGGACACCCATTCGTGATAACAACACGACTGGAGAGATTTTTTCACGACCACCACCACTGGCTACAACTGAAAGTAGCGCACTTGGCAGAAGTATTCGAAGGAATTGAACGATTGACAACAGACAATATACAGCAATACCGCCTCTTTACTTTCTCGATACTCGCCTTGATTTGTGTCAAGTCGACGCTAAAGCCTAACGCCCATGTGCTTTCAGTGATGCCGGCTTGAATTTCCGGGATCATGATAATTCCTGGGATGTGAATCGGTTGGTTCTGTGTTGCAGCGGCTGCGTAGATCGTTATCATCATGATTCCAACGTATCTGTAAAAACAGTGTGCGAGACGCATAGAGGCGTGTATAAAGTAAGAATACATCGGTAGGTTCAGGTGAGAATCGAACGAGTCGCGTATGTACCCTCATACACCGAGGGGGTTTTCTACAGGCGGGAGCTCCCCTGTGGGAAGCCGCGCACTCGGTTCAGCGCGCGGAACTAAGAGGCGAGTAGAGGAGAAGACAGGACAGCAGAAAAAGGGGGGAGGGGGGAAATGGATGTAAATATAGAACGAGAGAACATAACGATAGAGGAAAAATAATGATAGAGGCGTGTAGACATAGAGGCGCAGAGATTATTCTTAATATTTCTTACTT
>NW_014578127.1:49208-57742 GCF_000485595.1 Priapulus caudatus
TAGTGTGTGTGTGTCTCTCTGTGTGTGTGTGTGTGTGTCGTGTGTGTGTGTGTGTGTGTGTGTGTGTGTGTGTGTGTGTGTGTGTGTGTGTGTGTGTGTGTGTGTGTGCCTGTGTGTGTGTGTGCGTGTGCGTGTGCGTGTGCGTGTGCGCGTGCGCGTGCGCGTGTGCGTGTGCGTGTACGTGGTGTACGTGTACTAGCGCCACGCGCGATTTTGACTGTTCTAATTTCTCCCTCGGCGTACGTGTGTGCATACATACGTATGTGCGCGTGTGCCTGTGATGTAGGACTGTTCTGATCTCTGGCTATGTCTGTGCTTGTGTCACCGCGTGCTCCTTTAATTAAGCCCCGCGCGACGGCGTGATCGCATTTATGTTCTAGTACCTTGCGAAGGAATAAACCCGCTCGAGGATGTAAAAACCAGTCAGTGATACACAACGCAACACAGTAATTTATATTGTACACACACACATAGTATTTATTCAACCTGCTACTCCTGGCACCGCACGATACAATCTTAACACCCCGTTGGCTATACAATCGTCCTTTACATAAACTACTGCGGAGCAATCACAATGATCTAACTATCAAACAACTAAAGGCACATATGTGCGTATCCCTTCACCGCATTGCTGAACCTCCGTACGCTCCGTTACCCGTAATCACAATAATCTAACTATCAAACCAATAAGTAACCGTATGTACGTATCCCTTCACCGCATTACTGAACCGCCGTACGCCCTCTTATACGTAATCACAATAATCTAACTATCAAACAAATGCGTAACAATCTGTACGTATCCCTTCACCGCATTACTGAGCCGCCGTACGCTCTCTTATACGTAATCACAATATCTAACTATCAAACAAATAAGTAACCATATTTACGTATCGATCATCTTGGCGGCGGGTTCTTGGGTAGCGTCGGCACGGCTGGTCCAGCACACTCTCTATATCTTTACTCTGTTCCCTTCGCTTTATTTATCTCTCCGTCGTCCGCGTGTGACCTCAGTGGCTTAGGTCGATAGGCGTACCCCTAGTGTCCCTTTGTTTATTGTTTAAGCACTTTTGTCCTCCCTCCGCTAGGTCAGTCGTACTATGTAGGTATCAGTCCCGTCCCATACTTGACCGGTGGCCAGAGACAGTGACGTAACCATTTGGCGTTCCCGTCCGTACCATCGTAGCTAGTCCTAGGTTACACTTGTCTATAGCAATGAAGATACACTGCAGCCCGCAGTGCGCCGAGCTGCTATTGGAACTGGGAGGCTACCTGACACAGCTGAGAGGTGTGCTCAACATAAAGGTAAGAACTAGGGTTTAGCGTTTGCGCGCACCTTCTCGCGTTATACGTGCAACAACGAGTCGTATTACCTCGGATAGAGAAGAGTTTTATTGATGCCTATCTGCACTCTCTAGTAAGACATGAAGGCACCTATCAGCAGGCAGCTTATAATATTTTGTTGAGAACAGCATAGAAGTTGTGATTGCAGGGGGATGCAGCTACCTGCGTGTATTTTCAGTACCTTCGCGTACCTATGTAGTTTCAGGGTAAATGCTGGTACTTCACGTGTGTCTGTTTATAGGGTAAAGGCTCGTTGTTAACGTGTCTCTGTGTTTATAGGTTAACGGCTAGTAGTTGTGGCTGTGTGTTTTCCGGGTAAAGGCTCGTAATCTACTTGGCTGTGTGTTTTCTGGTCAAAGGCTCGTACGTCAGGTGGCACTGTGTTCGTAGCGTAGAGGCTCGTACTTACACGCGGCCTTGTGTTTTCCAGGGTAAAGGCGAGATGAAGACGTACTGGGTGATCGGCGAGGACCTCAGCATCAGGGAGCGGCGGCAGGAACCCTTCCGACCCCAGGGCGTCGAGATGTCGACCGCCTCCATCATCTCCTCCTCCTCCTCGCGACTCTCCCCCCGCGCGCACGCCGTCCGATTTTCCGACGCCGGCGCCCCCACACTGCCCAACGGCGAACTAAGGACGAGCACTACGTCGCTGAAGAGTTCTCCCAGCTGCTCCACGTTGCGGACCGGCGCCGGCACGCCCCCTGCCGCCGCCGACAAGCACAAACGACACAGTCTTCCTACGTCGCGGTCGCTGCTGCCGCCGATAAAGTCCATGCAGGGCGTCTACAGCCACCTGGCTGGGTCACCGGTCAGGGTCAAGGTCAAACAGATCGGCGTCAAGTTCGTGACGACGCGGCTGAAGATCAGTAATGCGGGGGCAGATGGCGCCACGTTCGTGGAGGAGCTGAGTCATGGGCAGCCGACAGTCGACGAGCTGTGTCACAAGGAAGGCGACGGAGAGAGCGTAGTGTGAGTGCGCGAAGGACAACGACAGTCAACGACTAGTAACGAAACCGTGAATGGCGAAACTGGGGTCAAATATTAGTAACAGCGCTGCGTGCGTAGGTCAAACACCAGTAACAGTGCCGCCAAGGGTGGGACAGAGATCATGTTCTCAGTAACAATGCTGCAAAGCACACCGCGAAAATAATACATCAGTTTTGATACTATGAAACGTGTGGCAAAAGTCAAATACCAGTAACAATGTTGTGAGTGTGGAGGAGAAGGGCAAATAGTGGGGAAAAACTGATTAGGACGCATGAAGGACTATGAATACCTACTAGTAACGTAACTGTATTACTGGAAAAGGTCAAATACGAGTAATGACACCGTGTAGGACGCGGTGAAGGTCAAATGATGGCCGCCTCCCAACAATGAACGGGTGGGCGTCATGTTCAGATATTTTGTTAACTGTATAAGTTCATGTACTTCTGCGTGTATGTCTGCGTGTATTCATTACGAGACGCATTATCCATTCTTCAGTCGTTCCTCTGTTGTAACAAGTTTCTGTGTTAGTTAATAATACTGCAAGTCTTTTCTGGCTTGGTTATCGTTACGTATAAACGAAGACAACATCAGTAATACCCAAATCATTACCATACGTTAATATGTATTATGGAAAAGCTGCGTTAACATTTGTGAATACTTTAGTTTGAGATTTTAAAAGAATGCTCTTGATAAAGTACTTAAATGTCCTTATATTTTTGACACTTGCATAAATATCTAAAATATATCGTAGTTATTAGATGATTCTACCTTGCAAGCACTAAAGTGGAAGGATGGAGTTAGATTAAAGACACCAGTCATATTAGCACATGTTCTTGCGTATAGACACTCGAAAAAGCGGAAACTGGTGTTCTAGCGATAAGACGCGGATGATAATTTTGCTAACAGTTGACCGTATTTCAATGACAATAATGAATACCCGTATATTCACCTATTTCATTTCTGAAGTTCTGAGGAAATAACAGCTAAGCATGCACTCGTGGGCTGCGGTCCATTGTTGCGACAATCGATAAAGATCAGGTAAATCCATTTGTCTGTGTTTAAATGCTGGAACAGTGTATGATGTTTTCTTGTAAATAATGAAAAGTTACTCTAATTTGATGAGTTCTCTTATGAAGTGTCATATGATTTACGGTGAGTATTAAGTTACTCCCTTTACTTGCACCTCGTACTCCGATTACGCCCCTCCCCGAACTTTACGAATATCCTAGCTCAAGCAACATACCCGAGTGAAAAGGCCACGAGATTTTTAGTAGAAATAGGTAATAAAACAACTTTACAAAACGCGTGGATGTTCGGCAAATGTCGGGAGTGAAAGGGCTTCGTTGTCATAATAAGGAACGTGCTGTGATTTATGAGAGTTGCAAGAGTTTTATTTTGGCAGACGCGTTTAGTTACTCGGCGCGCATGCGCATGAACTGTAGATGCCGATACATTACACTAGCAACAACACAGCGTTACAAAAAACTACAATTGCAAGTTTTACACGAAAATATAACATGCAACAACACGACGTGAGATTGTGCGGTGGTGTCAAGGTTATAAGTTATATTCACGGACAATTCTTCGTGTGCCAGTAGGCTTACCCTGCCATGGCATCAGTAACAGCAACAGTATAAATCGCGTTGCGAATAAATGCAATAACTACATGGCCTTTGCCGCATTGCTTCGTCTAATCTACAGAGTGACAGTTACATTCTGTTGTTCTGCTACAGAGTTACATCTGTTGCAGCGAAACAGATCAACAGCACATAAACCCTTTATGTGTACCATTATATTTATGCTGACTAGAAAGTCACAACACTGACGTATTATATGTAGATATTATATGGAAGATACACGCACGTTACGCGTGTCACGCGATCATCGCGTGTGTCGCTACTGTGTCAGCTTTCTGTCTATACAGGTATACGCAGATATATTTGGGAATGGAGAGAATGGGTGAGAGAGATGAAGAGATGGGAGTGAAAGATTAAGAGAGCGCTTGCGTTAGAGAGAGAAGGGGGGGAGAGATAGAGAACGAGACGGGAGAGAAATGAGGGGCAGTTGCGAGAAAGGGAATGGGGAGTAGTGCATCAGTGAGATAGGGAGAGGAGTGAGCGAGCGAGAGACAAGAGGGAGAGAGAGAGGAAGCGCGCGCGACAGAGCGAAAAAAGAGAGAGGAAGCGCGCGCGGGAGAGAATAAAAGATAGGGGCGAACAAACGATTATCACGTTAGTATAGAAGCGTCCTCGATGGTCTCTCAGAACGGCTATAGCCGCGTCTCCGTCGTGGCTCTTGTGTCGTCGTCATTAATCCTCGGACGTGACAGTCCGTTCAAGACGTGTGGAGGGGCCTGCGGCGGGCCCGCGGACCCGCCACCTTCACCAGCAGGGGTAGGAGTGGTGGGGGTCCCGTTCATTACGTGTGGAAGGGTGTGGATGGTGGCGGGTGACGCGTCCACCACCTGCGGAGGGGTGTGGTTGTCGGGGTGGTCACTGGGTTCCGGTGAGGGTACCACCTTTAGCGGTCTTACCAGGTGACCGGTCCCTGCGGTAGTCGTAGGCTGCTCTGTCTCCACGCCAGTCCTAATTATGCAAACAGCAGTAATTTTAGTCTAGCTATAATATCTCGGCACCACCTCTAATTTTATCAATGTTATTGTTGCGATTAAAATGAATTTCTATGCTACTTCAAGGACCGAAATTAGCTGATGAACGTTACAAACATTTAAATTGAAAAAAATTCGCTAATGCGAACTAAATACTATTCGTACATAATTAATGATTTCAATTTAATTTGACACACAAGTGTAACGAGCGATTTTAGGATGAATATGATCAGACATACATTTACCGCAGTTATGATTATAATATGACAGTTTATAAAGCCTGCGCGTGGGTATAGGAAGGTAGCAACGTTTACAGTGTTTGGCGTACCTCTTACATTATACTATCGATCCTCAATTCCGTAAGATGTTCAGGGATTTCCAGATAATTGATCCGACTTTAAACACCGACAAGATTTTGATATCGCAAATACTCCGGGCTTAAGCAAATCTGTTGATTGGCCAACCTGCCCGAGTGGGTCTCACCAAATGTTGGATAGGATAACGTATCCCTTACTGACAATGTTCCTGCTTGTCCAGGGCTACGTTATAGTGTCTAATCCAATCCCAATGCCCAAGTGACTCTTATATGCCCAAAGACTCCCTATATATATAACATCAGGGGTATATAAAAATCAATAGTTTTTTTCCACTTTCGATAACATTATTCCTATAATCAAGGAAATTCTAAAAATAAATACTAGTATTCTAATATAAAGCAGACACTCTCATGATCAGCCATGCTCACAATCGCTTCAGCTCAGCCTCCAGGTATTGTATGTGCACGCTGGCGCGCTCTAGCTTCGGTTTACAGCTCAAACAATCAGCAGTGGCGCCACCTCGCTTACGTCGGTTTTTCACCGTCTGCTGATAGAGCATGAAAGCCGTGTCTGCAAACGATAGAGACTGGCCGCAGTTCTGCAACAGCAATGGTAAGCATAATATAGCAATGAAGACATGAGGTACATATACATATTTACATCATCAACAGTGAATTGAGAAGCGCTAAATTTCGAACGCGAAAAAATAAATATATGGCGTGGTAATTTATGCTGCTATAAGCATTGTGAGTGTGGTCTGCAGATGTTAGAAATAGTAGTTGGGTGATTAAAAATGTCGCGACGATTACTTACAGCCCTTACTTACCAAACACACAAACTTACAAAACCACCCTTACAGCATAATAGATTTACCGAGAGTACAAGGTGCTGTTCATAAAAAGCTACAAACGGCCCTATAATTATTAAAGTAGCCATACTAATTATAGGATCTAATGCTATGCATGCGCGCACAGACCCTCGACCTTATAAGATATCGGGAAGTATGTTAAAGGTATGTCAGGAAATCAGAATGTAATATATGCTTATTAAAGTGAGGCATTACGATCGATAAGTGAGGCAAACTAACCCCACTCTCTACGTTAGCTGTATGTTTTCCACCCATCGTTATTTCTTTTAGCAGAAAGTAGACATGTCCTCGGGCACATCTGAGCTTCTAACCTATCATGTTTTAAAGAGGGCGAGAAGATTTGCATTCTATAATGAATAAGGTGGGGCATTGGAATAGACATGTTTGCACGCCAAACAACTACTGAGTATGTGTTCTCTACAGGCGTATAATTTCACCAGAGTTCTAGATGTATATTTTACGTGGGGCAATATGCATTACGTCTTATGCGCGACAACAGCGCCATCAAACGGCGAAGAAAAGTGTATTTAGTTTAACTTGGTGTTATGGACTTATGGCGAATCGGGATGTTGAGAATTCTCTGAAGGAGGAGGAGCTCCTTCTCATAATTTAAGAGAGGCGATGGCATTCCAATTTTCCATATCAAACTACCCCTGACTATGGTCCCTCTATGTTAAATATATACTTATAAGCATAAAACCGTAAAAGACGTAAAAAACGCAATCTCTTTTAGGAGATATCTATCGCTAGATAGAGCTAATCTATCGGCTGTTTTAAGAAGGCTGTGAAGATTTGTGGCCTTATCAATAATAAAGTTAGGCATTGGAATACACACTTCATCAAATCGAACAACTGCTGAGTCGGCGGTCTCTACATGCGTGTAATAACAGCAAAATTACAGCATAGATTTTTTTGCGTTTGGCATCATAGATTTTCTTTTATGCGTGATCCAACCACGGCGAGGACATTTTTACTCACTAGCGCCAACCAACGCCAGTGAAATGTGTTCTATTAATTTTACCTAGCGTTGAGTGGGACCGGTTTGATGAGAAGATTTGACGCTTTGTAATGAATGAAAAGATACAGAGGAATATACCATTTGATATCAAATTACTTCAGGATATCTGCTCTCTTCTTTAAATGCACAATTCTAGCAATATAATATTTTCTTAGCAGGTAGGCCTACTGGACATGTGCACACAGATCTTATGATATGACAGTCATTACGACAGACCACGCGACAGATGGCGCCACTTACCCCGCTGAATACGGAGCAGGCGGCGTGATCATGGAAAAACTTTTTTAGCCACCGGCGGAAATATCTAAAATACATCCACTCGCCTGCCGCAGTGATGAAAAGAGAGAGCGATTTAGTACGTAATAACTATCGCAAACAATCATATACGCTATTTTTGATATAATACACGTGGACAACTTCGAGGAAAATGTAGTGTACATATTTATTTCGTTAGATGGATTGATAGGTACCTTAAATTTACCTCCATTTAATATAATAACGCGTGTGAGCATGTTGCGATGATCTTTGTATAATATATATATATTATAATTATTAATTAATTAATTATTTTATTTATTTATATATAATAGGCTCTTGCAGTACACATGCCCATGCGCAAGTAGCCTTGCATAAACAAAACAGAATAGCGAATATGCGTGACCAGTGAAGACCGAATAAACATGCATTTAGCTTTTGGCCGGATACTCATTGTCCTGCTTTGTGTAGCACGCATGCTGTCATGTGACGTCACAGCATGCATGTGACTTCGCAATGTCACATGTCTGACTATACATTCGAAGCGTGACAGACGTGCAGCAATGAAATCACGGGAAAGTTCACGGGTGTCACTTTCCCCGGGCGTAGAGGGAGGGTGCCGCTACGTGGCAGCACTAGTCACTTTCCCCGGGCGTAGAGGGAGGGTGCCGCTACGTGGCAGCACTAGTCACTTCGTACACTTCCGTCATTCCACAGTCATACTTCCATGCTAGACGTGGCCTTATTTTCCTAACCCTAACCCTAACCCTAGCAGCTATGCATAGCACGCGACATCTACCGTCGGTGCAGTGCAAGCGTCTTGGATTAAACACAGATAGTGTTCACCCACGTCTAACCCACCCCTCCCCCGTCTCCTCCCCCCGTCGCCCGACCCTGCCATCTCTGCCTGGGTGTAGAAGCTTACAGAAGATGACCGCGTGACATTATCAACGGGTGTTAGTGAGCTTAGCGAGCGTGCGTAGTGCTAGGGATATGCACATGTGCTGGTTAGCGTTATTAGTAGAAAGTGCGGTGCAGGGCAAGTATGCAAGCACTGTACAGGTGCGAGGTGGTGCGGCGTCACCATATCTGTGCAGGGGCGAGCTTCTTTCTCTCTCCCTCTCTGTCTCTCTCTCTCAA
>NW_014578127.1:63556-68556 GCF_000485595.1 Priapulus caudatus
AGCGGTTTCGGGTTCGCTTCACTACACTCTCACCGCTGTCACCACGTTGCTTCTTCAACCCGCTTCGCCGAGGCAACGAAATCGTTGCCGGCCCAATCAAGAGAGCTGTTAACGGCCAAATCAGCCAATCAGCGAGCCAGACTTTTTGCCTGACGCAGTCTCCGTTATTCAAGTTGCCTGATCGATAACGAGCGCTGCTGAAACGCCTAGGGTTGAGGCTGGGTGTACAGCGCGTATATAGTGTTAGTGAAGCGGAACATTACACGCCTCGTATCAATACAGGTTTACCCTTTCGCCGCCGTCTTCTCTCATATTGTTACTCCTTCTGAACGGTTCTCGCGGGCTAGCGCGCATCCTCTCGTATTAAATAACGATATCGTGGCTGACCGAAAACGCACGTACGAAAAGCGAATCTGCTGACTTCCCCAACTCTCTAAAATTTGAAGTAAGCCCCTGCTCACTTTATACTCATAATTTGAAAATAAACTCGAATAGCGTGACCTGTGACATACTAGGAAACAGACCGTCTCAACATGCTCACACACCACTCCGCTATGATACCAAGGCGGCCTGAATCACCGCCCCCAGCGGTATAAACATCACACAAGAACTGCGCACTACCAAAATAAGACCTATTCGCGGCACCGGCGGCCGCTTAGTGAGGCCCGGCACTTCGCTCACGCGAGTTCTCCACCGCGCTCACGGGTGATTAGAACCGTTTCTGGGCTTACGGCCATCTGGCGGATCCCTGTTAGGGCTACTCCTGCACTCGGGCTCATCTGTGGACCATGCGACGCCTCCTGCTCCGTTAGTCCTCACACTCTGCTATCGCGTCTTCGGTATTTGTCACGCGTGCTTTACTGCTCGCTCGCCTCTCTCCAAGGTTTGACTTGCTTACACGTGCTTTATGCATAGATTTTCCACCACGTGCTATGAGAGCTGTCCACGAATAGATACACTCGCGCGACGGTTAAGCGTTCAGTCTCGTTTTCTGTTTGTTGCGCTCTATCTGCCCGACCATCTGCTGATAGTCAGTCGGCTAGCAATTACGTCGCCGGCGCTCGGGTGACAAACACGCAACCCGCTCACTCGCGCGGTCTCCACGGGCAAGGCGATATCTGCCCCACAGGCAGTGGGCGTGACCCCACCACCGCGTCGATACTCCAGATCGACACGTGCCATCCCCGTCCGCTCCGCTAACACAACATCGCGCGGTGTTATAAAGGAGGATCGTACCCCCGCGAGCGTAAACATCCCCGCAGAGACTCACGCAGAGCGTACATATGCTTCGTCACTTCTCCGTCCTCCCGCAGATTCGTACACGTGTTATCTGCACCACGGGGTCCTACCCCACGACTTGTAGCGATCCTATTGCCACACGCTATGCTCTCTTCTTCTTCCCTCTGCGTGCCACTCATCTGTCTAGACGTAGTACCGCGCGCTGCACCTGCACCCGTGTGCGCGTAACTTGCTCCGGCATTTGGCGCAAGCCCCGTGGTCGGTAACCATGCCCATGGCTCAACGGCCTTGTGCCACCTCGCCGTCTCGTCTGCCATGTCCCGCTTTCCCCACTTCATCTCCTTCGCTGCCGGCTGGCGAGGGCGTCAAGTCCGCTGGGGGTCGTGCGTCGCACCGTTCCGACTCCTCATCGTCGGCGTCGGCCGTCTCTTGGTCGACAGGCATCTCGCACTCAGCCCCAGCAGTTCCTTGCTCTGTCGCGACTCTTGGACCTTGTTCAATTGTTTCAACGTGTCGTCGACGTGGTCACCATTGACACTCTGGACAACATCCTCTTGTCCCTCTCCCTCCGATCGCCGGACCTGCGACAACAGCTTCTCCTTGGCTTCGTTCAGTTCCGGTAGCTCGAGCATGAGTGCATCCATCTGCCGCTGCATCTCCTGCACCTTGCTCTCTAGCCTCTGGACCGCACATACACCTGTTCCTGTAGCTTTCCCTCCAGCTCCTTCACCAACTGTAGCTGCTCTGTCTCGCTGCTTTGAAGGGAGTTCAATCGGTTCTTCAGCTTCGTCGACTCCTCCTGGGCGGCCGTAGTAAGCGCATTGGCCTTCGCTAGCCTGGAGTCGGCCGTCACATGCTGCATACGCTCTTTATGTAGCTCCTCCGTCACCTCAGCTAGCCGCCGCTGCAAGGTGTGCTCAACCTCCGTACGCTGAGAGATCTGCCCTCCATCTCATGGTTGGCTCTCTCCGACTGCATGAACTTCTCCTGGTAGTAGGTCACCTGCTGATCGATCTCGTTCTGCATGCGCTGCGCCATGTTCGTGCGCTCAGCCCGCAGACTCCGCACCTCGGCCGTCAGCTGAGATATCTGACGCTGGCATCGATCGTTCTTCTGCTTCAGCTTGGAGTTGTCCTGTCCCAGCGTCTCTATCACGCGCTGACGCATGTCCTGCCCCTGCTGCTTCTGTAATTGACTCCGAAGCTGTCCCACCTCCTGCACATGTTGTCGTGCGCTTGCTGCATGACATTCTTCATCGCCTGCAGCTCATTACGCTGTGCAATCAACTCCCACTGTACTGCCGTTGGCCCATGATGGTCGACCTTCTCTTGCCGGCGTCTCCTCTGTTCCGCGAACTCTCGCCAGCGTCTCCTCCGTTCTGGGGCACTCTCGCGCGAAAATGGCCACCTCTCCGCAATCTTAGCAGGTCGACTGGTCTGTGTCTCTGACCCTTGCACCCTCTCTTACGATATCCGGCCCTGCCGCTGCCAGGAGGTGCCGGGCGTTGGACGCCGAGTCCCCCACTACTCAGAAGGTCTCTTAACATCTGCTTGATCTCGGACAGAACAGCGGCTGCCGCATCTTCCCCGGAACTGGCTTCCCCGGATTTTGCCACTTCCCGCACTGACCGCAGTTGCCCATCGATGCTCCGTGGCGGCCGCCGAGGCGTCTCCCTCTCCGCTACTACTGCTGGGCTGACAGCCGGACCGTCCTCCACTTCACTGCCTCTCCTTCCATTGCTCGCCGTGCTACCGCGATCCTTCGGTCTACGGCTCCAATGTAACGCGTTTTCTCCCTCTCTCCTCCAAATCGCCTAATTAACCGACTCGACTACTACCATTGGCCGTGTATAGTACGGTTGCCGTTTGTCGCCGCGCACCCTGACAGGGCCGTACGTTACTTCCATCTCTCTCGCATTCGATCACTAGGATCGCGACGAGGCAGGGGCGGCCAAACACACCGAGCGCCGAGAAAGGGGGGGGGGCCGTTCCAGTCGTCCAGTGAGATACGCGAGGGGGGGGGGTGCCGGTCACGAAGTGGATAAGTGCACAAAAGTAGGCAGTAATTAGTAGAACTAGAAGTGTTTATTAGCGCAACTACAAACCGATGTGTCTGCGCACACTCACGCTATAACGATCACTATCAGTGTACGTAGGCCTAATGCTACATACACATTATCACATACTAGCTACAGCATACATGATACAGCTACAGCTACATACAGCCGCATACAGAACACTAATACTTATACATACCACGTACACTAGTAGTAGTAGTGTGGTAGTACTACTACTAGTACCGTACGCGCACTACGAAGCACTCATAATAGCCACTACAAATTACAGTACGCGCACGGTTAAGTTAACATCGGACGCATTCTAAAAACACAACTGGCCGCCATCCCTCTCTGGCGTATCTCCCCTTCGCCGCCGTTTTCTCTATTGTTCTCACTTCTGGACCGTCCTCGCGGCTAGCGCATCTCTCGTAAAATAAACTGCACATCGTGCTACCGAAACGCACGATACCAAAAGCGAATCTGTACAATATGTATATATATATATATATTAATTATATTATATATATATATATATATATATATATATATATATATAATATATATATGAGTATATGTGTATAATGCAGGGACATCGATGCGCTCATCTACGACGCTGTGCCGCTGCGCTACGAGGAGGGAGCGGACGAGGGCTGTGACGTAGAGACGGTCGGCGTCTGGTCGTCGATGACAGGTTACGGCATCGCCTTCCCGATGAACAACTCCGGTCTCAGACACGAGGTCGACAGGGTGCTGCTGCAGCTACAGGGCAACGGTATTGCGCATGCGTGCACCCACACGGCTACACTTAGGTGCTCGCACACTTCTCAAACACCCGCGCACGCTCACGCGCACGAACGCGCACGAACGCGCGCACGCACCCAGGCACATACACACACGCGCGCGCGCACGCGTGAACACCCACACGCATGCAGGCACACACACGCACACACTTACGTACACGCACACACACACACCCGCGCACACACGCACGCACACGCGCGCGCATACGCGCATGCGTGCGCACACAGTATAGCCGTACATATTCCGCATACTTTAGTATAGGTCAACCTTACCCTTTTTAAATTAAACATGATCAGATAAAATTACTCTTCAAGCAAAACCTTTTGTGTTGTATATATGTCCTGTTCGATTTGTGTCCATGATATCGGCTCCTTTCCTGTTTCATATCGCGTATACAGGCGCATTCGCCTGCGCACTATAGGATATTATAAGTATACCTATACACGAAACAGGCGCACGCTTCGTGTCATTTACGTGACTTCTGACTTACCATCCCTGCATTGCCACACGAACCTGTATGCCCTGTACGCGTGTATACGATTATAAGGTTTCACGATATTGCTACTATACCACTCTTATCAGATTTCAGCGTTGTAGAAACAGCAAACGATTTACACAGAGTCCGGATGCGCTACGGAGGAGCCATTATCGACGACGCCATCTTTAAATCGATCTTCTGTTTTCCTCCTGACGGTGTCACTGCGCAGTGCCGACGCACGTGGTTCGTAGGAGCATGTCATGTGATCAATGCAGGCGAAGCAGCAGAGGTGGCGGGTAGCTAAGCTACAGCTGCGTAACTTCCAGGGAGTGTGTTTTACATGATGCTAGCCAGGCCCGCTAGATTCATGACACACGTTTGGTCTTCGTAAGGTAGGCGCGTGCAGCGGCCGGCGTAGGGAGATCG
>NW_014578127.1:73556-80157 GCF_000485595.1 Priapulus caudatus
GTTAGACACACGTTATCATCCGCTTCTTCTGGCCAGTTATATGGTTAGCTATGGCAGGTATGCAGTGCGTGGAAAATAAAGGAACAAACATTTCCATGCTCTATTATTCGATCATAGTGTAAAGACTAGCGCACACATCCGAGCAAAACGGGAAATGTTGTTTTCCAGCGTTTCGCGTTCTGCTCGGCGAGCAAGCGCACACACGCCACCCGACACATTACACAGCTGAGCAAAACATACAGAAACACTGCGTACAGCGCCGCTGTCACATGATATCAAAAATACCCATCCAATGAACATCCAATTTTGTGTGTCTTTGTGATTTTTTAAGGATATTGCTTGGAGACCGTCTGTGGCGTTTCGCTGTGTTGCAGAACGATTGACGCACACACCCGAGCAAAACGTACGCTCAGGCGAAAACACGCTTCGCGAATCAAACATTGCTTGTTCAGCGAAACACGCTCAGCTGAGCAATGTTTTTTGTTTCGGGAATCCGCACACAGCCACGAACATCGAGCGAAACACGTTTTGCTCCACGTTCATGTGTTTTGCTCGGGTGTGTGCGTTATGCTTAAACAATCTATCGGCGGACCATCGTGTGAATGTGTCCAGTAGGTGTCGCTGCCATCGCATAATCTCGACGGCATTGTATTAAGAGCATATAAAGAAGGCCTTTTTTATATGCTTTTGATTGTATTCAGCGTGGCTCATTGGCGTCAGACGGGAGTGGTAGGTTATAGAAGCGTGTAGAAACGTAGAAGATGCATGTTAAGAAACGTGTTAGATTACGATAGATAGTTACGATTGTTTACTAAATGATTGAAGGTAAATGTTAGAAAAAGAAAGTGTAAGTGAAAGTCAAGTGTACATGTTAGCAAGCAGCAACTGAATGTCCTTTATTAGCTCTTAATATAAGCTAGAGCGGAGATTCATCTAGCAGCTCCTAACATAAGCATGTAGAAGAAAAAGCAGCATATGTAGAGCAGAGATGCATCTGTGCATGACACTGACAGAGAAACGCGGCTGCATGCGTGTTACGTTGCAGATACACAACCTGCTCAGTCACTCCCACTCCCACCATGCACCGCCCCCGCCCGTCCCACCCTACCCTACTTTACCATGCACCTCTCTACATTACCTATCTGCTTCTATTCCTACCCGCCCACCTTGCCCGACTCTGCCTCAGTGTGCCCTGCTCTGTTCATCCTGATCTTATTCTGTTCTACCTTCTGTTCACTCTGTTCTATCCTACCGTGCCAACCTTGTTCTGTCTCACCCCCGCAAAGCTCTCTCACACCTTGCCCAGGCTGCGTGCCGCAACGTGCGGCATCGTATGGTATAGCTAGCAGACGATTTCCCTACTGCCGCTGCACGCGCCCTACCTACGAAGACCAACGTTGTCATGATAGCGCCGGCTAGCATCATGTAAAACACTCCCTGGAAGTTACGCAGCTGTAGCTTAGCTACCGCCACCTGCTGCTGCTTCGCCTGCATGATCACATGACATGCTCCTACGAACCACGTGCGTCGCAGCTGCGCAGTGACACCTGCAGGAGGAAAACAGAAGATGCGATCGGTTAAAGATGGCGTCGTCGATAGTGGCTCATCCGTAGCGCATCCGGACTCTGTGTAAATCGTTTGCTGGTTTCTACAACGCTGAAATCTGATAAGAGTGGTATAGTAGCATAGCGTGAAACCTTAATAATCGTATACACGCGTACAGGGCATACAGGTTCGTGTGCAATGCAGGGATGGTAGTCAGAAGTCACGTAATGACACGAGCGTGCGCCTGTTCGTGTATAGGTATAATTATAATATCTATAGTGCGCAGGCGAATGCGCTGTATACGCGATATGAAACAGGAAGGAGCCGATATCATGGACACAAATCGAACGGGACATATATACACACAAAAGGTTTTGCTTGAAGAGTATTTATCTGATCATGTTTAATTTAAAAAGGGTAAGGTTGACCTATACTAAAGTATGCGGAATATGTACGGCTATACTGTGTGCGCACGCTGCGCGTATTTCTGCGCGCGTTGTGCGTGCGTGTGTGGCGCGGTGTGTGTCGTGTACGTAAGTGGTGCGTGTGTGTGCCTGCATGCGTGTGGGTGTTCCGTTCGTGCGCGCAGCCAGGCGTGTGTATGTGCTGGGTGGCGTGCGCGCGTGCGCGCGCCGTTCGTGGCGCGTGAGCGTGGCGCGGGTATTTTGAGAAGTGGCGAGCACCTAAGTGTAGCGCCGTTGTGGGTGCATCCATGCGCTACCGTTTGCCCGTAGCTCAGCAGCCACCCTGTCGACCTCGGTCTGAAGACCGGAGTTGATTCATCGGAAGGCGATGCCCGTAACTTGTCAATTGACCGACCAGCACGCCGACCGTCTCTACGTCACCAGCCCTCGTGCCGGCTCCCTCCTCGTAGCGCAGCGGCACAAGCGTCGTAAAGATGAGCGCATCGATGTCCCTGCATTATCATCATATACCCAATATATATATATATATATTATATATATATATATATATATATATATATATAATATAATTAATATATATATATATATACATATTGTAACAGATTCGCTTTGTAATCGTGCCGTTTCGGTAGCACGATGTTGCAGTTTATTTTAGGCGAGAAGATGGCGCTTAGCCGCGAAGGACGGGTCGCAGAAAGTGAGAAGCAATAGATGAATAACGGCGGCGAAGGGGAGATACCCAGAGAGGGATGGCGGCCCTAGTTTGATGTTTTTAGAATGCGTCCGATGTTAACTTAACCGTGCGCGTACTGAGTAATTGTAGTGGCTATATGAGTGCTTCATAGTGCGCAGCGTACGGTACTAAGTAGTAAAGTACTAGCCACACTACTTACTACTAAGTGTACGTGGTATGTATAAGTATTTAGTGATTCTGTATCGGCCTGTAATTAGTCTGTAAGCTGTATCATGTAATACGCTGTACTAGTATGTGTATAATGTGTATGTAGCTTAGCCACGTACACTGATAGTGAGTTATAGCGTGAGTAGTGCGCGAGACACATCTGGTTTGTAGTTGCGGCTAATAAACACTTCTAGTTCTAGCTAATTACTGCCACTTTTGTGCACTTATCCACTTCGTGACGCGGCACCCCCCCCCCTCGCGTATCTCCACTGGACGACTGGAACGGCCCCCCCCCCTTTCTCGGCGCTCGGTGTGTTTGGCCCCCCTGCCTCGTCGCGATGCGCTAGTGATCAGAATTGCGAGAGAGATTGCGAAGTAACGTATCGGCCCTGTCAGGTGCCGCGACAAACGGCAACGTAGCTAATACACGGCCATGGTAGTAAGTCGAGTTCCGTGTTAATTAGGGCGATGGAGGAGAGAGGGAGATAAACGCGTTACATTGGAGCCGTAGACCGAAGGATCGCGAGTAGCACGGCGAGCTAATGGAGGAGAGGCATGTGAAGGTTGGAGGACGGTCCGGCTTCAGCCCAGCAGTAGTAAGCGAAGAGGAAGACGCCTCGGCGGCCGCCACGGAAGCATCTGCATGGGCAAACTGCGGTCCAGTGCGGGAAAGTGGCAAATCCGGGGAAAGCCAGTCCGGGAAGATGCGGCAGCCGCTTGTTCGTCCGAGATCAGGAAGATGTTAAGAGATCCTTCTGAGATGGGGGAGCTCGGCGGTCCCCCCCCCCAACGCCCGGACCTCCTGGCAGCGGCAGGGCGCGGATATACGTAAGAGAGGGTGCAAGGGTCAGCACCGACACAGACCAGTCGAACCTGCTAGATTGCGGAGAGGTTGGCATTTTCGCGGCGAGAGTGCCCCAGAACGGAGGAGACGGCTGGCGAGAGTTCGGCGAACAGAGGAAGACGCCGGCAAGAGAAAGGTCGACCAATCATGGGCAACGGCAGTACAAGTGGGGAGTTTGATTGCAGCAGCGTAATGACTGCAGGCGATGAAGATGTCATCAGCAAGCGCACGACAAAACATGTGCAGGAGGTGGGACAGCTTCGAGTTCATTACAGAAAGCAGCAGGGGCAGGACATGCGTCAGGGCGTGATAAGACGCTGGACAGACAATCCATAGCTGAAGCAGATAGAAGCGATCAATGCCAGCGTCAGATATCTCAGCTGACGTTCCGAGGTGCGAAGTCTGCCGGCTGAGCGCACGAACATGGCGCAGCGCATGCAGAAAACGAGCATCGATCAGCAGGTGCCTACTAGCCAGGAGAAGTTCCCATGAAGTCGGAAGAGAGCCAACCATGAGATGAGGGCAGTAAAATCTCTCAGCGTAACGGAGGTTTGAGCACACACTGCAGCGGCGGCTAGCTGAGGTGACGGAGGAGCTACATAAAAGAGCGTATGCAGCATGTGATCGCCGACTCCAGGCTGAGCGTAGGCCAAATGCGCTTACTACGGCCGCCCAGGAGGAGTCGACGAAAGCTGAAGAACCGATTGAACTCCCTTCAAAGCAGCGAAGACGAGCAGCTGAACAGTTGGTGAAGGAGGCTGGAGGGAAAGCTAACAGGAACAGGTTGTATGTGCGTCCAGAGGCTATAAGCAAGGTGTCAGGACATGCAGCGGCAGATGATGCACTCATGCTCGAGGCTACCGGAACTGAACGAAGCAAGGAGAAGCTGTTGTTGCAGGTCCGGCGATTCGAGGGAGAGGGACAAGAGGATGTTGTCGCAGAGTGTCAAATGGTGACCAACAAGTCGACGACACGTTGAAAAACAATTGAAGCAGGTCGGCAAGAGTCGCGACAGAGCAGGAACTGCTGGGGCTGAGTGCGAGATGCCTGTCGACCAAAGAGAATCGCCGACGCCGACGATGAAGGAGTCGGAACGGGGCGACGCACAGACGCCCGCCAGCGGACTTGACGCCCCTCGCCAGCCGCACGAAGGAAGATGAATGGGGAACAGCGAGGTTAGACATGCGCAGAGCGAGAACGTGCGAGGTGTGCACAAGGCCGTTGAAGCATGGGACATGGGATTGACCGACCACGGGGCTTAGCGCCAAGATGCCGACTAAGTTCACAGCATGGCCACACGTGCAGTCGTTCAGCGCGCGAGTGAACTACGTATGCTGAGACAGATGAGGGCACGCAGAGGCGAAGAAGAAGTATGAGCATAGCGTGGGCAATGAGGAATGCGGCGATACAAGTCGCTGGGGTAGACCCCCGTGGTGCAGAATTATATAACGTCGACGAATCTTGCAAGGGAGGACGTGAGAAGGTGAGCGAAATAGCATATGTACGCATGGCTGGCAGGATACGAGTCTGCTGCGGTGGATGTTACGCTCGCCGAGGGTAAGCGAATCCTCCTTTATAACACCGCGCGATGTTGTGTTAGCGGAGCGGACGGGATGGCATACGTGTCCGATCTGGAGTATCGACGCGGTGGTGGGGATTCACGCCACTGCCTGTCAGGAGGCGAGTATGATCGCACTTGCCCGTGGAGACCGCACGCCGAGTGAGCGGGGTTGCCGTGTGTGTGTACCGCGAGCAGCCGGCGACGTAAGTCAATGCTACAGACACGTGACTATTGCAGCAGCATGGTCGGGCTAGATAGGAGCGCAAACAAACGAAAACGAGACTGAACAGCATTAACCGTTTACGCAAGCGAGTGTATCTAAATAGGGACAGCTTCTCCTCACGTGGTGGAAAATCTATGCATAAAGCACGTGTCAGAGGCAAGTCCAAAGACGACATTGCGAGAGAGAGACGAGCGAGCAGACGAAGTGCGTACAGCGTCACAAATACCGAGACGCATAGCATGAGGTGAGGAATTAACGGAGCGAGGGAGGCGTCGCAATGAGTCCACGAGAGTAGCGCGAGTGAGGAAGTAGCTCTAACAGGCGATCGCCAGATGGCGTAGCCCAGAAACGGGTTCTAATACCCGATGAGACGCGTGGGAGGAACTCGCGTGAGCGAAGGGCCGGGCCTA
This sequence comes from Priapulus caudatus, assembly GCF_000485595.1. NCBI lineage: Eukaryota > Metazoa > Priapulida > Priapulimorpha > Priapulimorphida > Priapulidae > Priapulus > Priapulus caudatus. The sequence continues at coordinate 79,466 of NW_014578127.1, forward strand.
CAGCTAGCGCCGCGGTTGCCGACGAAAATAGGTGCTGAGGTTAAGTCAGTGCGTTATGGCAGTCTTGTGTGATTTTATCCGAGCTGGGTGGGCGAGGTGAACTGAGGTCAGGTGTGTCCGCTTGGTAATCATAGCGGAGTGGTGTGCTGAGGCAGTTGAGACGGCATCTGTTTTCCTAGTATTCTACGGTCAGACTATCGTCGCGAGGTTATTTCCATTCATGAGTATCAAGAGTCGTGAGCAGGGCCTCTACTCAAATTTTAGAGAGTTGGGGAACAGACAGATTCGCTCTTTTCGTAGGTGCGTCTTTCGGTCAGCCACGATAATTTATTTAATCGAGTAGGATGCGCGCGAGCCCGCGAGAACGGTTCCAGGAAGGGTAACAATAGAGAAATTACGGCGCGAAAGGGTAACCTGTATTGATACGAGGCGTGTATGTTCCGCTTCACTACACTATATACGCGCTGTACGCCCAGCTCAACCCTAGGCGTTTCAGCAGCGCTCGTTATCGATCAGGCAACTTGAATAACGGAGATGACGTTCAGGCAAAAAGTCTGGCTCGCTGATTGGCTGATTTGCCGTTACAGCTCTCTGATTGGCGGCAACGATTTCGTTGCCTCGGCGAAAGCGGGTTGAAAAGAAGCAAGTGGTGACAGGCGGTGAGAGTGTAGTGAAGCGAACCCGAAACCGCT
>NW_014578127.1:80182-85653 GCF_000485595.1 Priapulus caudatus
AGCTGCGTTCACACGAGAAGAAAAGTTGCGTTCACACGCTAAAATATACGCGGCTTGCTTAGCCACGGCTTGCTTCGGCTTGCTAAGCGCGGAATCATATTCCGCACCAACTAAGCCGCGTATATTCGGCACCACGCTGGCCGCGTATTGCTCACCTAGACTGGTACCCGTTCGCTGCACGACGTTAGTGTAGCGTGTGAAACTGTCGACCGGGTACCAGTCTATATTATTCCTGGCTAGCTAAGCCTCGAATCTCGTGTATCTCGTGTGAATGCAGTTTAACCGGACTTAGCACTAACTAAGTACGGCACCAGCTAAGCCGTGTATACGTGTGAACGCAGCTATAGTTACCGTTCCCCACTTCTGGTCCTTGACACGGTACAAAGTGTAGGTGAAGTCCATTTTCTTGCGAACTGCCTCCAGAAGATCGATGGAGAACCCCGAGCAGCACATGATATGTTCCTCCATGTTATCCGTCTCTAGCTCCTCCTCTTCCTCGGTGTCGTTGTCATGCCTACAATATCAGTAGTTAACAGTTTGTTCTCCTCATTCCCTGTCTGCCTGGTTAGCCTGCTTACAAAATCATGAATTTACAGGCGACATCATGAGGTCAACGTCCCTCTGTTTGTCATCATATTTTTCATATTCTTTATGCATTCATCGTCAGGTATCGGGCATGTCTGTGTGCACGTTCGTGCGTGCGTGTGTGTGTGTGCGTGTGTGTTCGTTCGTGCATGCGTGCGTGCGTGCGTGCGTGCGTGCGTGCGCGTGTGTGCGCGTGTGTGTTCGTGCGTGCGTGCGTGCGTGCGCGTGTGTGCGTGTATGCTCGTTCGTTCGTGCGTTCGTGCGTGCGTGTGTGCGTGCGCGTGCGTACGTTTGCATGTGTGCGTGCGAGTGAGTCGGTGCGCGTGCGGACGAGCTATCCCGTTCCTACCTGCCGGGTGGGCGTGGCGAAGGCTCGTATGTGAAGCACTTGGCGCCACCTATACACCGGCCCTGCACGTCCAGGTGCGGCTCGGAGATGATGACGAACGGATTCTCCTCCTTCGTCACGACGCGCAGATGCTGGTCCTTGTGTTTGAGAAACGCCGCCAGCTGCCGTATGACGTCGCTGTTGTCGTTGTACAGCTCTCGCTCCTGCCACGCGTCCACCTGGCGGGCGGCGACGCCAATCAACGATGACGATAGTGGCATATACTATATGCAACTTAGTCGTAATGCAAACTGCATACGTGGTTTGGGTGCTGGAGATATGCCAGTCTGACCCGAAAGAAGAGTTAACCAGCTAAGGCGGATGTGATGCGGGCACGTGTGCATGAGCGGTGACGCCAGTGGCACCCTCTCAAGGGCTTCTCGTGCGATCTCTCTCGCCGCGATTATATGATATCGCAAGTACAATAATAAATATATAAATAACTTGTTATAACACGTTTAAAACTTGACTATATTGTCGACCATTGTCATTACCTTGTGCCAGTCGCTGGCATTGTCTTGTTTGAGAATGTCCAGCCTCACTGGTAGCTTAGACTGCTGCAAATACCTAATTGTAAACACAAATTAATAAATTAATACGCGACACTCGTTAATACAATCATAAATAAACATGGACGAGTTTTTACAAATATACGACGAACTGATTTCTATGACATTCGTCTGTAAATGTGTAGCGACCTCGTACGTATGCTTAGTGCTGCGATGTTATTTACTTTACGTTTTACTTTCAGCCTACATTCAGCTGCATGTGTAGCCAATCTTTCGTCTGCCTCAGGAACCTATATAGCTTCTGTCTGCATTCACCTGAATACTGCTATTGTCATACAGACTTTGATCGTGCAGCTTTGTGTTCAACCACAGTGCTATTCTGTAGGCATACTGTGAGTCTGGATCGTAGTCTAAAATATAGCGTTGGATCCTGCAAGGTGTGTGTGTGCGCGGTGCTCGTCAACGATGAGCGAACACGCGACGTACAGACATAGCTAGGTTTATTCTACTATAGGATACAATCAAGAGCTAATAATTCCTATAAGTATTATTAGCTCTTGATACAACATATACAACTCCCACAGGAGCGACCGTCGTGGCCATGTTCCGCCTTCTCCTCTATTAGCATCCCTCTCTCCACGATCGCGTGTGCTGCTGTTGCTAATCGTTTGATTATAGATGTTGCCAGACATGCAGAGTTGTGCATGCATGCATGAATGCAGCACGGCATGTTGCAGCTGCGTTGCTCGCACTCAGCGTCAGCGGAACAAAATCTATTAAGCTGTTCCATCGGAAGGGCCAATAATGTTAAAGTTAATTAGTTCGAGCTAGGCTCTACATCCATGCTCTACATCTGGAGCGCATGCACATAGCGTGTAAGAGTAGGCGCTAGATGTAAATGATAAATTACGTCTATACATTTCACCCGGGCTAACGAAGTCGGCGCAGTCGGATTTTTTGGGCTTCTGACCAAACGACATATAGGCTTACATCGTTTAATTAGATAACATAGAAAGTACTTATTAATATAGCCTAGCGACGGTTATGTAGCAAGAAAAGTTATTTGACTTTTGCCTGTAGTCATAGCGTACTACAAAAGCCGAGCAGCAGCGTTTAATCCCGCTGAAGATGGTATCTCTTCGCCCTGAGCTTTCGACAGGCGCGCAACCCCAGCGGTGATCCCTCTCCGGTGGCAGTCGCTCCTTGTGAGGTACTGCTAGCTTAAGAGATTAGTCAAATGCTTCGGCATCGATAGTCCTGCTGATCTCACATCGGATTTCTCCACCATGGACGATGGTTCGAACATCCCACTGCGTACCAGCGGTTCGTACGCGAGGCCGGGTATGAGCTGCGGATAATGATATCGGTATAGGCTGAGAAGACGTATGGTGTTCACTCCGTGGCTCACGTTTCTGGCACGCGACTCGCTGATAGACACTTTTAACAAGGCTTACGGAACTGCATGATGTTCCTCGGCTGGTCATCTCAGGCGTTATATTGCTGTTGTTACATTAATAAGCTTTCAAATCAGTTCAATCAATCAATAAATCAGTTCAAATCAAATTCAAATCAGTTGTCAACTACAACTATTTCTGCATACATGAGATACAAGTCATTTATACTATGCGCGTATTACACTCGTACGTACGCATCCTAAACTCGGACAACGAATCAATACCAGGCTGTTCCGTCGGCAGGATTAATAACTTAATAATTAAATCTTACTTAACATGCGCTAGGCCCTATCCATTCTCTATGGAATTGCACATAGCTCGTATGTGTAGATGTAGCTAGTTGGAAATCAGGAATTACAGTACATGCGGCTCTACAATGTCTCTCCAGGACACACGCATTTCTGCGTGTACGCAGCATGCATGTGCCATACCATCGCATCATGTATGAAATTACACATATATAATGGCTCGGGACATATTTACACTGGGAAGTGACGGGTAAACATTACAGAAAAACACAAAAAGCGAACTTTCTATTTCTCGTTGATGAATTTCTCCGTGATGGTTCGCATTAAATCGGTTTTTGGATCGTGCATGCTGCTAGCTCTAGTACTATAGCCCGCGTACAGTTGCCGCAGGTACGCGGGCTATAGTACTAGAGCTAGCATGCTACGTGATCACGCAGACATAAAAGACATAAAACATCCATTCATCAGTTGGCCAGCCTGTGACGTCACAGCGCGGAGCTTCGTAATGGATCGTTGCCACACACGTAACCGTTGCTTGTTGGTGGCGATGTATTGCGGACCAACGAGTAGCTTACAATAATAAACAAGCGTAGGAAATAAATTCCGTGTAACGCGGACCATCTGTCGGCCATTGCTAATATAGAGCAGCGAATTCGATCAAAAGGCGCCGCGAGGCGCACTGTTCGCGCTTGCGCTGCGATAATCCGGGCTGCAGATCGTCCTAGAGCTGCATGAAAACCTCCCTTCAACGCTGATGTCGGCCACCACGAAACAAAAACTCGCGACAGTCTAAGAGAATCGATTGCGCGCATCCCGAATGTAGGTTGCAATGCCAGTGTTTTTATGACCGCATATAAAAATAACAATAACAATAACAATAGAGTTTTTACTATATCGCAGGGCGTTTATCGTATGGAGTAGATGGGCACGACCAGTGCAGCACCTGAACACGCCGTAATCAAAAAGCTGCTTACTGAATTTCGTCACTTTTTAGAAAGGGGACTATTTTTATTCAGCTTACGATATCTAGAAGCAATGTTAAACTGTATATAGCTTAAACCAGGCCGTGCCAGCGGCTGTTCGGGGGCGGTTTCGCACGAACCCGCCCCCCCTCCAAAGCACACTCCCCAAGCAACATAAAAATAAAATTTCCCTTTTAAAAATTTGCAAAGAGACTTTCACCTCAAGTATGCCACCAGATCGCTGCCATTTTAGTTAATAATTGCAAAATCTCTCATCGTGCGGGCAGGGGGGGATACCCCCCTCCAACACCACCCCTCGCCTTGACTCCGTACGTCCTCGTTCTGCCCTGACCTTCCCTCGCTCCCACCCCCCACCCGGTCCGCTCGCCCCCCCGCGCCTCACAAAAATGCAAACATTAAAAAGAACACTCCCCCGCTAATTATATAACTGGCTACGGGCCTTTAAAGATTCTAGGCACTTCTGAACTTTGCGCGATGGTGCGGCTCAGCATTGATCTATGCATGGGGGTACCGTGGACTAGGATGATGAGAAAAACGAAAGTAAACCTTGCCCAAGAACGCTCCCGGCATTCCTTAGATATCGCAGTAAATTTTTTTTAACATACACTCAACAGTAACTAGAAACTGCTCTTCTGAAGTTCTTGAACTTAGCTCAGTCGATGGTACAAAGAAAGTTAAAGATGAAAAGAAATGAAAGTAAAAAAAGAACTTGAAAATAACCTACAGATCATTCACCGTGATTTATAATTCTTGCATTTCGTGTCTTTGTCATGTTTCTCTGGACTATGTTGTACTGTGTATAGTGCATGTCTGTCTGTGTGATTGAAATTGTAGATAAGAATGTGATGGTGTTTCTTAGGTCGAGGAGAATGAGATTAAAAAAAACATGATGCCGATCGAATGTCACATTTGGTTTCACTATAGTCTGTGCATACTGCGTGCTGAGTGCTTGAATCGCTGATAAGGATAATTAGAGTCAGTGCATCAAACATACTATGAAATTTTAAACAAAAATCATGTCTAATGAAACAGTAGACTCTGGCCAAGCTAAAAATAGCTCCCCGTAAAAAAAATTGACGAGAGCTCTTTTTTTCATACAAAACTCAAAAAGAGCTCTCGTAAAAAAAGAGTAATTTTTAGGCTGGTATAGTGTCTCCCAGTGGGCCGTGTGTCTGCCAGCCTTTATACTAACATGGCGTGGACCGACCACTACTACTACATAGCCGGCCGTGCTGGCCGACAGATGGTCCGCGTTACACGGAATTTATTTCCTACGCTTGTTTATTATTGTAAGCTACTCGTTG
>NW_014578127.1:85663-92058 GCF_000485595.1 Priapulus caudatus
TTTAATAGCATTTAATTTGTGAGAGTGATAGCGTGAACACAGCAGCAGCAGCAGCAGTAGTAGTAGCCGTAGCAGTAGCAGTAACAGCAGCAGTAGCAGTAGCAGTAGCAGCAGCCAGCAGCAGTAGCCGCGCAGTAGCAGATAGCGACAGCCAGCAGTCAGTAGCAGTAGCAGTAGCAGTAGCAGCAGCAGTAGCAGCAGTAGTAGCAGCAGAGAGCAGCAGTACAGTAGCAGTAGCGCAGCCAGAGTAGCAGCGTAGCAGTAGCAGCAGCAGCAGTTAGCAGCAGCCAGCAGTAGTAGCAGCAGCCAGCCGTAGCAGTAACAGCAGTCAGTAGCAGCAGCAGTAGTAGCAGCAGCAGCAGCCAGTAGCCAGTCGCAGCAAAGCAGTAGCAGCAGTAGTAGTCAGTAGCAGCAGCAGCAGCAGCAGCGCAGTAGCCGTAGCAGTAGCGGCAGTAGTAGCAGCAGCATGTAGCGGCAGTCAGTAGCAGTAGCGGCACAGCCAGCAGCAGCCAGCAGCAGCAGTAGCGGCCGGCGGCGGCGGCGGCTGGCCCAGCGGAGAGTGTAGCGCCTGTGTGCTAGGTTTGCGTGATTAATTTTCATATCTGGCGCATAAACGGTTCTAGGACAAACTACCCCAGGACAATCACCCCGGGACAATTACCCCGGACAATTACCCCCCGACAATTACCCCCATGCCATTCACCCCCCGGACAATCACCCCCGAACAATTACCCCGGACATTTACCCCCCCCCCTGACATTACCCCCCGGACAATTTACTCACTTGATGTTTATTATTCATTGTTGAACAGTGATACAGGGAAAGAGGTCGAGGAGGAGGAGAAGAAGGTGGTGGAGGAGGAGGAGGGGAGAAGGTGGGGAGAAGGTGTGGAGGAGGAGGAGGGGGAAAGAGGACAGAGGCGGAAGAGGAGGAGAGCGAGGTAGAGGAGGAGGACGGAGGCAGGAGGGGAGAGAACGTGGTGGAGCAAGTAGCTGAGATGAGATGGTAGTGGAGTGAGGAAAGGGTGAGAGGCATGGTGGAGGCAGGAGGAGTAATAATAACATGAAGAAATTCAAAGAGAAAGGTCTAACACACGTATTACACACACACACTCTCTCTTTCCCCCATTCTCTCTCTCTCTCTCCCTCTCTCTCTCTCCCTCTCTCCATCTCTCTCTCCCGCTGTCTGTCTCTCCTCCCCTGCTGATACCTATGTATGAAATGACAAATAGTGTACTTATCAAAATGCTTGACTTGATGCCACGGCGGGGCCAGCTGCCAGCAGGAGACGCTATGAGGTAGAGTGAGTTGATTGCCGTCACGGTACCACGAGTACAATCCCTGCAGGTAGGTCACCAGTCCATTCTATACAGAGATAGAAAACACGCTATCACTGTGTGATAAAGAGTAGGTTACCAGTACTTCTAGATATCTAACTGAATAAAAATAGTCCACTTTCTAAAAGTGACGAATTCAGTTAACAGCTTTGATTACGTGCGTGTCAGGTGTCACTGGTCGTGCCCTCACTCCCTACGATAACCCCTGCGATATAAAAACTTATTGTTATTGTTATTGTTATTGTTATATGCGGTCATAAAAACACTGGGCTGCACTACATTCCGGCGATGCCGCAATCGATTTCTTAGACTGTCGCGAGTTTTTGTTCGTGTGGCGAATCATGCGTTGAGGGAGTTCATGCAGCTCTAGATGTTTTGGATACCCCGTCAACGTTGAGGAACGGGTCGTATTATGCGTTCCCGTTTACAAGTCTGTGCCGTTGCGCTAACCGTAGTATTTCACGTAGAGATGGAGGCCCGAGCTCCGGGTCGGAACTAATTTCGAATGCTGTCGGCGGCACGGGAGCGATTTTTTCTCGTATCTTCCAAAATTTTCGCTCTCGTAATTGTTGTTACCAGAGCGCTTTGAAAGCTGACGGGAGCGAAATCGCTCGCCGCTCCCGTGTATTTTTTTCGCTGCCGGCCGGTACCCTAATCCACTAATTAACTAACCTTCCGACACACGCGTATCTCTTCATCTCTTCATGTCTTAGAAGTACTTTTTCGCCTAATCTTAACCTAGCAATTGGTTAAAATAATTTTCCTTTCGTTTAGAGCAATTAAAGCATCACAGCAGCATATACAGGGGTAAAAGCTCTTTCGTTTTTAGCTGTCAATCTAGCTGCCATCACATGGGTTTTTATCACAAGACTCGTTATACTAACTTCGTTGTTGCGCCGTGTGCAAGCTTTTATATATGCGGTTTTATTTTCGCGTTTTATTTACGTGTATATCTCCATGCTAACGTATAGGCTGCATATGGGCATACATACAACCGTATTAAAACATCTATTACGCATGCATCGTACAAAAATCTACATAATTATCTTATCAATAAATCCGTGTACATCAATTACAGTTATTAGTAATTAGTACACCCACGGGGGGTGTCTATACGGTATCAGGACAATTCCCCCCCCGCCATGTCATTTACCCCCCGGACAATCACCCCCGGAAAATCACCCCCGGACAATTACCCCCAGACAATTACCCCCCGGACATTTACCGCCCATGCCATTCACCCCCGGACAATTACCATATAAGCTATTCCTTCGTGGCAGCGCAGCAATGATCAATTAAATTAGTGTTAGTTAGGACCATTAGAAATTAGTTATATATTTATATTATATTGCTTTTTTGTTCTTGATACTTATTACTTATTACATCAATTGTATTTTTTGTTCTACTGTTCCATAATATCAGGAGTAGATAAAGGGTCCCTTTATCTACTCCTGATATTGTTGTGTATATTTTTTCCTCTTATTTCCTTATATTAGTTTAAGTGTACTTTTCCCTACCGACATTTTAATTAACCTGTGGTAGTGGTCAACCTTGAAAGCTTCATGGGCTACTTTGACCACGCACGCGACATTCACCTTAAACCTATCGATTCTATAATATTATGTATTTTCCTCCCTTTTACCTCTATTTTAACTGATGCTGGTACAAATGAATGAAAAGTTGCAAATATAAATGAATTCTGAATCTGATCTACACATGGTTGCGTATTATCTAATTATGTAGAATGGCGCTGACTTATAAGCCAACGCCGTCATCACAGTCAGCGCTGTCGTTTTCTACCCTATCAGAAAGGACTGGTACGCTACTCTTATTCACCCAGTGATGCGTGTTAATCTATCTCTGTATAGAATGGACCTGGTAACCTACTCTTTATCCAACAGTGACAGCGTGTGTTCTATCTTCTGTAGTAGAAGGAGACTGGTGACGCTACTGGGCAGCGGATTGTACTCGTGGTACCGTGACGCGCAGTATCAACTCACGTCTACTACATAGGTTTCTCCTGCTGGCAGCTGGCCCCGCCGTGCGCATCAAGTCAAGCATTTTGGATAAGTACACTATTGTGTCATTCATAACATAGTTCGCAGGGGAGGAGAGACAGACAGCCGGGAGAGAGAGAGTGGAGAGAGGGAGAGAGAGAGGAGGGAGAGAGAGAGGAGACAATTGGGGGAAAGAGAGAGTGTGGTGTGGTGTAATACGTGTGTTAGACCTTTCTCTTTGAATTTCTTCATGTTATTATTATTTAATAGCATTTAATTTGTGAGAGTGATAGCGTGAACACAGCAGCAGCAGCCAGCAGTAGTGAGTAGACCGTAGCGGTAGCAGTAACAGGGCAGCAGTAGCGCAGTAGGGCAGTAGCAGCAGCAGCAGCAGTGAGCAGAGCATGAATATCAACGGCCGACAGCTAAGCAGTAGCAGTAGCAAGTAGGGCAGGCAGGCGCAGTAGCAGCAGTAGTAGCGCAGAGGCAGCAGTAACATGTAGCAGTAGGGGCAGGAGCAGTAGAGGCATAGCAGTAGCAGCAGCAGCAGTTAAGGCAGCAGGCAGCAGTAGTAGCCGCAGCAGGCAGCCGGTAGCAGTAACAGCAGTAGTAGGCAGCAGCAAGTAGTAGGCAGCATGCAGCGCCAGCAGTAGCAGTCGCGCAGCAAGTAGCGGCAAGTAGTCAGTCAGTAGGCAGCAGCCAGCAGCGCAGCAGCAGTAGCGTAGCAGTAGCAGGGCAGTAGTGCAAGCAGCAGGTAGGCGGCAGTCAGTAGCAGTGCGGCAGCAGCCACGCAGCAGCAGCAGCAGCAGTAGCGGCGGCGGCGGCGGCGGCGGGCAGCGGAGAGTGTAGCCGCCTTGTGTGCAGTTTCGCGTGATTAATTTCTATCTGGCCTAAACGGTTTAGGACAAATACCCCCGGACAATCAACCCCGCGCGGACACATTACCCCCCGCCCGGACATTACAACGGACCCGGAAATCCTACCCCAATGCCATTCACCCCCCGGAACAATCACCCCCGCCAACAATTGACCGCCGGGAGGCATTTACCCGCCGCCCCGCTGATCATTACCCCCGCGAACATTACTCACTTGATGTTTATTATTCATTGCTTGAACAGTGATACAGGGAGGTGAGGAGGGAGGGAAGAAGGTTGGTGGAGGAGGAGGAGGGAGACGTGGGGAGAAGGTGTGAGGAGGAGAGGGGAGAAGGTGGAAGAGGAGGAGGAGAGGAGGAGAGGAGGTAGAGGAGGAGGAGGAGGAGAGGGGGAGAGAACGTTGGGGAGAAGTAAGTGAAGAGGAGAGGGGAGAGAAGGTGAAAAAAGGAGGAGGAGGAGGGGAGAAGGGGGAGGAGAGGAGAAGGAGGAGAGGAGGAAAAGAGGCAAGAGAGAGAGGAGAGGAGGTGAGGAGGAGTAGAGGGGAGGAGGAGAGGAGGGAGAATGTGGGGAGAAGTGTGGAGGGCGAGGAGGGGAGAAAAGTGGAGAGGAGGAAGGAGAGGGAGAAGGTGGAGGAGAGGAGAGGAAGAGAGGAGGAGAGGAGGAGAGGAGGAGAGGATGAGAGGAAAGAGAGGAGGAGAGAAGGAGAGAAGAGAGAGGAGAGGCAGCGAGAGGGGGAGAGGAGGAGAGAAGAGAGGAAGAGAGGAGGCGAGGAGGAGGAGGAGGAGGAGGAGGAGAGGAGGAGGAGGAGGAAGAGGAGAGAAGTTGAGGAGCAAGGCAGGAGGGGGGAGAACGTGGGGAGAAGGTGGTGCGGAGAAGAAGGGCGCGGAGGAAGGGGTAGAAGGTGAGAGGAGGAGGTATGGGAGGAAGGAGGGTAACGTAAGTAAGTAAGTAAACTTTATTAACGAACAATAAAACAGGTTAGGTACAGACACAATTAATTGGCGCGGATCCTATCTTCCAATGGCCGTCTCACGAGAACAGAACGGGTTAAATATTAAATAAATACACAATAAGAGTTTGAAATACTTTGACCTAAATTGTCGGGGGTAAGTAGAGCACAATGGCCCTATAGTGATAGGGCCAAGTTTTTCTTTAGACGGCTTTAAAGAAAATGGGGGCATCTCGAACGTCAGGAGTAAAATTTATCCATCAGATGCGCGCACACCGACAAAATTTTCGTAGTCATTCAGTGTGTGCGCGGCGGATACAACGGACGCGCTCATGCTGCCACCACTACGCGTGCTGTCTGGAGCTCACTTCATGTTTACAAAGTCAAAAACGCCGTCAAGATAGCAGGTGCCTGCTAACCGTAAAATTTTGTAAGTTAAAAGAGATCGATGGTAATAAAACGTTGCGCGAACAGTTCATAAAAACCTTAGGTCTGGGGAAAGATTTTCTTCAGCTGGCGTGCGTCTAAGGTCTACGAATTAAGATCAGCGCAAAACGTTTCTGCAGGTGTTAAAACTTGTCATATATAACATCTTCGCCGGTATTTCCCACACAACAATACATAATCAATATCAGGCAAAACAAAGTCCAAAGTAAAATCCTAGCGGAGGGCCAGCTGGTGAGGAGGAGAGAAGACGAGGAGGAGAGGAGGTGGAGGAGGAGAGAGGGGGAGAAGGTGGGGATGGTTGGTGAAGGAAGGAGAGGGGGAGAAGTAGAGGAGGAGGTGGAGAGGAGGAGGAGTGAGAGGGGTGGAGGAGAGGGGAGGTAGAGGAGGGAGCGCTCTACCTCCTCCTTTCTTCTTCTCTCATCACATTCTCCCCATCCCGCTCTCTCCTCCCTCAACCACCACCTGCACGCTCCTCTACCGCCCCCGCCCCTCTCTATTGCTCCTGCATCTCCCTCCTACTCTTCCTGCTCGCACTACCTTTCCGTCGTCCTCTAAACTCCTCCTCTAGAATGTCCGGGGGGTAATTGTCGGGCGGGTGATGTCCGGGGGTATTGTCCAGCGGGCTAAATCGTCGGGGTAAACGTCGGCGGGGTAATTGTCGTGGGGTGGTAATTTGCTCGGGAGGTGTGGAATGGGGCATGGCGGGTGTAAATTTCGAGGTCATTTGTCTGTGTAATTGTCGCGGGTGGATTGTCGGCGGGGGTAATTGTCCGGGTGATTGTCCGAGGTGT
>NW_014578127.1:92083-105005 GCF_000485595.1 Priapulus caudatus
AATATCAGGAGTAGATAAAGGGTCCCTTTATCTACTCCTGATAATATGTATGTATGTATATTTTTTTCCTCTTATTTCCTATATTTAGTTTAAGTGTACTTTTCCCTCAGACATTTTATACCTGTGTGTAGTGGTCAACTTGAAAAGCTTATGCTACTTTGACCACCACGCACATTCACCTTAAACCTATCGATTCTATAATATTATGTATTTTCCTCCCTTTTACCTCTATTTTAACTGATCTGTACAAAAGAATGAAAAGTGCAAAATAAATGAATCTGAAATCTGAATCTACACATTGTTGCGTATTATATAATTATGTAGAATGGCCTGCTAAATTAACCAACCCGTCATCACAGTCAGCCTGTGTTTTCTACCCTATAGAAAGGACTGGTAACCTACTCTTTATCACACAGTGATAGCGTGTTTATCTATCTCTGTATAGAATGGACTGGTAACCTACTCTTTATCACACAGTGATAGCGTGTTTTCTATCTCTGTATAGAATGGACTGGTGACCTACCTGCAGGGATTGTACTCGTGGTACCGTGACGGCAATCAACTCACTCTACCTCATAGCGTCTCCTGCTGGCAGCTGGCCCCGCCGTGGCATCAAGTCAAGCATTTTGATAAGTACACTATTTGTCATTCATACATAGTATCAGCAGGGGAGGGAGAGACAGACAGCGGAGAAGAGAGAGATGGAGAGGGAGAGAGAGAGAGGATGGAACAGTAGAACAAAAAATACAATTGATGTAATAAGTAATAAGTATCAAGAACAAGTTTTAATGGTCCTAAATAACACTAATTTAATTGATCATTGCTGGCTGCCACGAAGGAATAGCTTATAATCATGCTTAAATTTACTGTGAGGCGAGGTTTTAATTTCAAGAGGAATTGTTTCCCATATCTTTGAAGCCAGAGACTTAAATCGAGATAAACCATAGTTTGTCCTGGAGGCTGGGCTGTGTAGATTACCCTTTGAGGCATACCTAGTGTTGTGATTATGTATTTGTAAAGCAGAAGGAATTAGATCAATAAAGGCTGCAAGAATATCCGTTTTAACATACTTGATTTTGTGTACAAGAGTTGAGATTTTAAGTTTAAAAACATCAAGATTTATAATGTCTAAAAGGTTGTAGTATGGGGTAGCACTTTCTCTTTTTTTAGCAAAGAAGATGGAACGCATACATTTATTATGTTTTGTTTTGAGTTTTTGTAATCGAGTTTGGTAGGCAGTCCCCCAGTTCATTAGGTCATAATTAATATATGGGTATATATTATGGGTATAATAAAGTTGTCCAAGGGTGCTAATAGAAACATATTGTCTAAGTTTGTTTAGAATACCTATATTTTTTGTCAGTTTGTTATTAACATGTTTTATCTGTGCATCCCATTGTAAATGGTCATCAATAAAAACACCCAAATATTTTATCTGTGTTCTTTTTTCTATGTTACATGTAGTTATTGAAATAATAGGCTTCTTCCCAGGGGAAGTAATGAGCATGTAATTTGTCTTCTTAAAGTTAATTGAAAGTTTACAGCACAGTACATTTGCAAGTTTATCGTTTATAACCTTTTCTAATTCATTTAAATCTTTTAAGAAATAAAAAATATTGGTATCATCAGCAAATATTTTAAATAATAATTTATTGGAGAAATTTGAGAGGTCATTTATATATAAGAGGAATAGGAGGGGCCCTAGAGATTCTGTACTGTATACATGTCTAGTTTACAATTTACATACTAGATTCTGTATTGTCTATTTTTACATATTGTTTTCGATCGTTTAGATAATTAGTAAACCATGCACGAGGTAAGCCTCGAATTCCATATTTATACATGTTTATATCTTGTAGCCAAAATATGATGATGAACAGTACATTCAACATAATAATGTCAACCATGGAATAAGTCTATGATTTCCGTCGTCACTGATGATGACGCTATCGTGATGGTTACACTTGTAACACTTTTTCCCGGGACTCGTCGTGTGATGTAAATTAAAAGTAGGAAAACTTTTAAATAGATGAGTGAATGTTTGAGGAAATCAAGGGCAGATCAAATAACACGTCGACTCTCTTTATTCGTGAGATTAACCGTTGGAACAGTTCCGGAAGATCAATCTAGCCACGGGCGTGTAATGCTGCGTGACCGTTATAGATTTAATCTACGATAGTGGGCGAAGCAATCAGGAAGGATGAATGAACGCAGTAACTATAGCAACGCTGTTGAACGGGTTTATATCACGCAGTAACTCGACAAGAAGCTGTCGTTTATAGGTGGCCGTATACGATCTTTATAAGGTAACACATCATTTATTTGCGTTCGTAAAGAGCAGATGTGACAATAACGAGATTGGATTGCGTTGTATGAGTTACAGCGTATAATATTGGTCAGCATTTGCAACACGACGAGAGAGCTCTCGGGATGGAAGTGATGAGAGCTTGACAAGCACGCTCTGTGATTTATGTTTAATCGGTAATAAACTACGTCGAGCGTGAAGTTCAACTCGTGGCGATCACGACAATAGTGCAATCGAGCTTTTATTACAGTTGTATTCGCGAGTCGTAAGTGCGCGTGTTCGTGTGATAATGTTGTATTCTGTTGGGGGGGTTTGCTGGGCGTTTAGCTTATTCGATGTCCGTTGCTACGACCTCAATTCAATCCTTATAGTAGCAGCGGTAGGGTGTAGAAGCGGTGACTTTTGTTACACACTTCACATATATTATACAATTGATGCACGTTCAACATAACCGTCTGCCTCTCGCTGTCTTCTGCTCTTTGTCTTGTTTGCCGAATTCGGCTCACCAAATTTCGTCTGGCTAGATGGTATACTAATGTATGGCGGTGTAGCATTCTACGTGCCCCACGGGCTGCATCGTGGAATTTGAGTACCACGCTAGATATAATAACTAACGAAAATTCACGCTTTGAGCTCGGCAATCACGATACACGAATTTGTAAGGCTCCGAAATTCATGGCTATATATATACATGTGATATTACGATGTAGCTTATCCTATTATCGCCGCGCCATCTCTTGCTTCTCCTTTCGGTCTTCACCTGCTCTCCTTCGTCTCTAGCGGTTGCCTCTCCTTTCATTTCTTTGCCTGTCTAGCGTCGCCGCCTGTCTGCTTCCTCTTCTGTCAGCGCGGAGCCTGTCTTCTACTGGCTATATTTACAGCCTCTATTGGCACTCGCATCGGTGACGAAGGGCGGTCGCAGTGGATAGTCCGGTTGGGCTGCTGCGTTGATCGAAGACCAGCTAGTTAAGCTTAGCGAATTCGGCAATAGTTGTATTCACTTCTTTAGGTGGATGATTCGCGAAGTCGGAGGCCCGACCCCAGTCTTCTGCTCTCTTTCGCCTCTCGCTGTCATCTGCTGTCTCAATCTCTCTTTCCCTCTCTCTCTCTCTCTCTCTCCCTCTCTCTCTCTCTCTCTCTCTCTCTATCTCTCTCTCTCCCTCTCTAGCTAACTCTTCCTATGTCTCCGTCTCCGTCGGTCTCATACTGTCACTTGCTAAGTCTCTTCGCTATATCTTGTTTCCATCTCTCTCTCTCTCTCCCTTTCTCTCTCGCTCTTTTTCTCTCTCGCTATCTCTTTCTTTCTCTCTCTCTCTCTCTCTTCAACTCTTAATTCCTATCTTGTTTTATTATTATTAGGGCCGACTTTTATACCCGCACATAGCATTCCAGAGTTACGCCAAAAATCACAATTATTTTGCGTTACTGGAATGCCAGGATGGACAATGTCGCATCAATGCTTCCCCTGCGCTTAGCGGGCGGCGATTAGACCTATCACCTCTATCTCACCTAGAACACAACTGCTGCCTACACAAGAATGCGCCTACTGATATTTACAACAATTAAGGTAGTTTGTACTACGAGAGCATTTTATTTTCTTAGTGAAATAAACCGCACTTCAAAACGGCTACGTTACGATGCATGAGAGGTATTCATATTTTCCCGCGTGAGTGGCATCATTAGTGTGTGAAGAACATGTACGAAGGGGAAACACGATCCCATGAGAACGCCAACAGAACATATAAACAACGTATACGATCAAATCATGGTGATCTTCCAACCCATAAACAACCCCCGGGGTCTCTTCATGAAACATCTGTTCGCGGTGTGCACGTGCGCAACCATCCACCTGTTTCCACCGATACCTCTTCCAAAAAAAACGTTACTATTGAAAGAAATCATAAAAGCATTTCATTTAGGAGAGAGAGAGAGGCTTCTTCACAGTAGAGAGAAGCTATATAGCAGAGAAGTTGCCAGTGTAGATGCTGTCAACAGAAAGGCTGATAACAAGGATGATCCCTATGACGAGGAAACAACTCGAGGTTAAAATCTCGTTTATTCTCACAGTTGATCATGGATCACAGAGATAAGTTTTTGGCACCGTCTCGGAGGGGCGGCGATAATTGATTAGAAGATTCCGAAGATCCAGACATTGTCTGAATCGCTACCGTCCGTCAATCCGCCTGTCTGTCTGCCTGTCCAAAAACATTCCAATTTATTCTCCAACTAACAGGGATTCAAAAAAGCCGACTGCGGTGAGACGCTGTCGATGTTTTTGAAAATCTAGAGCGTGTTTTTATGTGCCTTTGGTGTGTTTTTGAAGTTCGTTAAAAGGGGGAACTGTCCTTCAGATCCCCGCCGCTTATTTTGGTAAGTTATACAACCAATTACACGCTTTTTAGAACGATTTCCTGCGAATGACGCGCGTCGTCACGAGTAACGCCTCTGTTAATAGCAACAAACTAGATGGCTGACGAAAGATACTTGGGGATGCTCGATGTATTTGTTCTATAGCGCGGGGGGGGGGGGTTGTGCGCACATGTGCGTGGGAAGGGGTGCGTGTGTGTGGTGTGTGTGGGGACGCGTGTGTGTGGGGTGTGTGGTTTGTGTGGGGGATGCGTGCGTGCGAGCATGTGTGTGGAAGAAGGATGTGAAAATGTCTCCGTATGAGCGTGCGTGCGTGCGGCAGTGTATGTGCCGATTGAGCTCTTGCTACAACATCGCAGCTAGATATGTCTAAGAGGAGTTTACCGTTTACAACTAACCTAGGTCAGTTTAGTATGTTAGTTTTTTTTCGGTTCGGTTCGGGCTGTTTTTTTACCATAAGTGTTTCACGCCTTGATAAGATATATAAGATATAAATGATATACATTACAAGCCTATATAAATCGTGTGCGTGCGTGCGTGCGTGCGTGCGTGCGTGCGTGCGTGCATGCGTGCGTGCGTCGCATGCGGAGGTTTTTCAAAAATGCTGGCCTGATTACAACCACAATTAGTATGCGTGCGTGCTCGGTGGGCGCACGGAATAGTCTTAGACTAATAAAATAATTTATTACGACGCTCGACGTTTCTTAAAGCAAGGATTTAACAGGTTTATATATTACCCGTTTTCATATTTTCTTAACCGTTCTGATACTTAACGGTACTCCTTGCATAACACCAAATGTATATAGTAAGGCTAACATATCATAGAACATTCCCACAATATTCTTTCCACCAATATGTACGTGCACCGATTTGCATTTCAAATGAGATTCTTTATATCAACAAACCTAGCTCGTCAGTTTTACTCTCGCTAAACCGGACTGCTCTCTCTCTCTCTCTAGTCTCTACACTAGGGTAATTGGCTTTGTGTACAATTCGGAATAGGTATACTACAATTTAAATATTTGTGTCACGTAACTACGTGTGCTTGTTTTGCGGGACCGTTTGAACATTCCATTATCGCGAATCTGAAAACAGCAGGCGCACGTTTGCTGTTCATCTGCTGTTTCGTAGCCTATAACAGCACTAATTTTTGGTGATTGTTCTGCCGGAGTAATCAGTAAATCAGTAATCGCTAATAGGTAAGACCCAATTTGTCTATACGCTTATGCAGTTTGACGACTTAATCGTGAGATTAGTAATTAATTACTTAGTCCATTTAAACGCGCAGAAATTGGCTGGCCACCCATTTAAACAGAATATGTTCATTATAAGAGATTCATCATTCAGTTGCCGACCAATTCTCTGTAGCAGCGTGCGTGTACCCGCGTGGAAACGACAGCAAAAGGTGAGACGCAAATGTTTGACAACAAATACACATAGCAGGAGGTAAGACGCAAATGCTTGACAGCAAATACATACACGTATAAACGCATGATTTATTTAAGGATTGAAAACTTTTCTCGTTGTTATCATTTTACTAAGTAGTAATAGCATGACTGTGTAGCGTGGGGAATGCGCGTGTTGCAGACCGCTTCGTACAGACACTAACGTAGAAACAGGAGAGGGAGATGGAAACAGCAGATAAATAAGGAATGTAGCAAAGGTCAGCGAGAGGGCAGGGAGCAGAAGACGGCGAAAGACCGACGGAAATGATTGTACGTGCATAAATTGTATATGTGAAGTATGTAAAAAAAAGTTCAAAGACCCTACTGATGCTACTATAGGGATTGATTTGATGTCGTGCAACGGACATTGCAAAAGCTAAACCCCCAGCGAACAACACCTTAAAAGAAGACAACACTGCTGATGGTGCTGTCGTCGTCGTCGTCGTCGTCGTTGTGGATGTTGCTGCTGCTGTGTCAGATATTCTGTCATAAGATAATAATGACATTTAGCGGGGATCTGATTGTTTGGAGTATGCATGTTTCTCATGTTGTGCGTGCGTGCGTGCGTGCGTGCGCATAATGGTTGCGACGTCATTGGTTTCATGTACTTACGATCACGTGATCGGTGACGTTCATAGAATCCGTGCTGACGGCGAGCGTGAACAGTTGCCGTGGCAACAGATGCTTGGGCAGCGTGTCTAGCACGGGTTTCACGTGAGGGGTCGTGACCCAGGCGTACCCTCCCCCCGTCAGTCCAATAGCACGAGCAGCTTCCGCTAGCGGCCGCAGGAGGTCGCCACTGATCGTGGCTACGATGACGAGGTCCTCTATCTTAGTGAGGTTCGACAGAGACTCTACTAACTCTAACGGGGTCTGTCGTATGTCTGCAATTAGAATTTAAATCTAGCCTGTATCATGACAAAGCGACATATTGGTTTTCGGAGAGACACACTATAGTCATTATTAATCGATTCATTTATACACGCCGGCTTACTTGATAGGTTGTTATTAGTTAATATAATAAGGGTAATATATGCGTAGCATTGCTACTAATTAATATCAAGCGAAGTAATGTAGTTCTTGTCGTAGGTCCTGATATGGTGTAGCTAACAATCTAGAGGTTTAGCTCAAGCATAAATATTATATATATATATATATATATATAATAGTATAAACCTTCAGTCGTTTGTATTTAGCGCATGTATGCTCGTACAGTACTCACACAATTACTTTAATTTAATTAATTTAATTAAAATTAAAATTTGATTTCCTAGTAAAGCAACTTTAAAACAGCTTCTCCCAACAGAGAGCGATACTGTAGGCTGTTATACGTACGGAGCGGTATTACTTTAATCTCGCGTATATTAAGACCGTGTCTCAGAGCCGCCACCAGGGAGCGCGTCTGTTCGATGTCTGAGTCCCATTCGCCGACGAGCAGAGCGACGGCTTTGGCCGATAGGAGGCGCACAGTCTCAGCCAGTGCCTCGCTATGGTGGCTGGAGTCAGCGTGTAGCGTTACCTTGGTTCCCTTGTTCCACTGCGAATGAATTAAACCACGTTGAAATCATGAGTAATGTCCTTCGAAATATATTGCAACTGGCCGCATTTTAACGATCATTTTTCGACACACACACACGCACGCACGCACGCACGCACGCGCACGCACGCACACACGCACGCACGCACACACGCACCCACACACAAACACACACAATGGCAGCATAGGGGATATGCCTGGCCGCGGCTGTGTGGGTAGGGGTAGGGGAGCGAGAGCACTGTGTCTGGCGCGCGTGTGTGGGGTAAGGGGGCTAGGGGGTGGGGGGGCGTAGGGAGGTGGTCTGCCGGCTGGCGGGGGGGTAGGCGGTCAGGCGTGGGGGGCGGCTAGGCGGCTGTGTCTGCCGCTTGTGGTGGGCGGTAGGCGGGTAGGGTGGGGGCGCTAGGGGATGGTGTCTGCCGGCTGGTGGGGTAGGCGTGAGGTGGGGGCAGCTAGGCGGAGTGTCTGCGGGAGGCGGTCTGTGTGGGTAGGGGCTAGGGCTGGGGGCGGCTGAGGGGTCGTGTCTGCGCGGCTGGTGTGGGGTCAGGCGTGGGTGGGGGCAGCCTAGGGATTGTGTCTGCCGCGGCTGTGTGGGGGTAGGGCGTAATGGTGGGGGCGGCTGAGGGGATGTGTTCTGGCGCTCGCTGTGTGGGTTAGGCGCTGGCGTGGGTCGCACGCCCGTAGCGGGATGTGTCTGGCCGGCTGTGGTGGACGCGTACGGGTAGGGTGGGGGGGGCAGCTAGGGGATGTCGTCTGCCGCTGGTTGGGAGTAGGGGTAGGGTGGGGCAGCTAGGGGATGTGTGTGTCCTTGGCCTTGCGTGTGGGGGTAGGGCCCGTAGGGTGGGGCGGCTAGGAGATGTGTCGGCCGCGGCGGTGTGGGGTAGCGACGCGCGGGTGGCGGGCGGCTGGAGGGGATGTGTCTGGCGCCTGGCGTGTGTGGGGTAGGGGTAGAGTGGGCGGCTCTTAGTTAGCCACCGAACGCGGTGCAAGGCGCCTCTGAACACAGCCATCCGAGACCGCTGACAACTTGGGCGGTGAACCTCATGTCTATTTGAAGAGGAACGCATCTTGTCATTGTACTCAGGTGCGGCGACGTGCAGTGTTTCGGCATTCCAGCCGACAAGTGTAACATGATGGACGCCGCGGATCTACGATCTAATTCGCTGTGTAGCACCGGCTGGCACCTCTGTCAGTCGATGAAGTTGAATAATTGTTTGCAAGTACTTGCGAATAGTTTTGTTTGGCAACTGCCGGTATGGTGTTAAATATACCGCAACATGAAGTAGCCTAGCGTAGGCGTGTCTGCATTATGTGCTGTAGTGTTATGCCTGTTGTGCATTGGGTCAGTTGCGTAACGTTAGTATTTGATAGCCTGTGAGTGTAGTATTTTCTCGTATGACCTAGTAATATGTGGTGTAGTGCGATGTGCGTGTAGGGTGGGTGGTGGTGGTGAGGGGGGGGGGGGCGAGCGGTTTGTGTCGCGCCCTCGCCAACACAGACATATAGGCCCCTACTGTATAATCAAGTGCCGATTACAGGGGCGTCCTACGAAATGCGCCTATGGCGAGAACTGAGAATTGCGCCCCCGTTCAACATCTGACACCGTCACGCTTTTAGATAGCTTTACTATATAGATATACTAGGACGAGCCAGCTTAAAACGTGTGTGGGGAGGTTCTTATATTTAGTGCTACGCTGTGGACTTTAAAATAGCTATAGAAACATAGCGGCTAACCGCGCGGGCTAAGCACAAGGACTATAGGGGGGTCTGGGGTCCTCCCCCAGAAATTATGCCTTGTCATTGTATGTGGCGTACTTGATATTTAAAGGTGTGTCATGTCGCTTTTTGCTTATGACACTTCGCATTTTCTTATAAATGTGTGTGTGTGTGTGGGGGGGGGGGTGTTCGTCGTGCGTGTGTGCGTATGGTGGTGATGTTGTGTGGGGGTGTGGTGTGTGTGTGTGTGTGTGTGTGTAGGGGTGCAGCGCGCCTGTGTGTGTGTCGTGTGTGCTGTGGCTGTGCGCGCGTGTGTGTGGTGTGTGTGGTCGTGTGCGTGTGCGTGTGTTGTGTGTCGTGTGTGTGATGTGTGTGTGCGTGTGTGCGCGCGCGTCGTGTGTGTGGTGTGCGTGTGGTGTGGTGTGTGTGTGTGTGTGGGTGTCGTGTGTGCTGGTGATGCTGTGCTTGTGTGTGGTGTGTGTGGTGTTGTTGTTTTTGTTGTGTGTGTGGGTGTGGTGTGTGTGTTGTGTGTGTGGTGTGTGTGTGTGTGTGTGTGTGTGTGTGTGTGGTGTTGTACGGTGGCGTGCGCCGTGGCCGCGTGGTGTGCGTGTGTGTGTGGTGCGCGCGCGCCGTGTGTGTATGTTGTGTGTGGTGTGTCGGGTTGTGCTCGTGTGGGTGTGTGTGTTCGATGTGTGTGTGTGTGTGTCGCACGCGCCGCGCGCGCAGTGTGTGTGTGTGTGGTGTGTGTGTGTGTGTGTGGCGCGCGTTGTGTGTGTTGAGCGAGAGCGAGTGAAAGGTAAACGTGTATGAGTAAAGTATTCAAACAAGGTTATCTCTGCACGAGCTAGACTACTATAATAACAAGAGTAGATAATAACACACACGTTGTGTGTGTTATTATCTACTCTTGATAATAACAAATACTAGAGAATCTACCAAAGTCTAGCTGTTTTTTTCGAACTGGCGAACTGAGGGCTGTTCTAGCGGCGGGCCACCCGACAACCCCTAGCATGGTCCTTCATCATCGCACGATCTCTCACGTGAACTCCGCTGTGCCAATCACTTGCTCTCCTCGAGGCGTCGAAGTGCCAGACTAAGTCAGCTTCGCCGCGGAGTGCTCTGCCTCTCGTGTATTGTGGCTGTGAGACTTATTGCGAAGCCATCTCTATCTCCTCTGCTGTCAGCGATTGCTGGGACGACTGTTGGAGTAGGCATCCGGTGTATACACGCTACATTCGGTCTGTGCCGCGTAACAGAGGCAGATGCGCAGTATGTCGTTATTTACACGCCGTGAAGACGTCGGCAAGAAAAAACTCGATTGTGTAAATCACGTGTTATTCATGCGTGCAGCACAGCGCGTGCGTGTGTGTGTGTGTGTGTGTGCTGGTTGTGTGTGTGTGTGTGTGTGTGTGTGTGCTTTGTGTGTGTGTGTGTGTGTGTGTGTGTGGTGTGTGTGTGTGTGTGTGTGTGTGTGTGTGCTTGTGTGTGTGTGTGTGCTCTGTGTTGTGTGTGCTTGTGTGTGTGTGTGGTGTGTGGTGTTGTGTGTGTGTGTGGTGGTGTGTGTGTGTGTAAATAACGACGCGAGTTTCAGTTATCTCTGATTGACTTGTGAGCGTATGTATCTTCCGCTCAGTAAAGTGCAAACAATAAATAAGTAAGCTTTCGCCGCAGCTCAGTTCTGCGTCCCCGCGCTCCAGAGCTCCCTGCTTAAACAGTTTCTTCCAGAATATACGGTGGCTAATTTCGGCGCGTCCGCTCCGTTAAATGCGGAACTACGGTCACACTGGATTACTGATTAAGGCAATTCAGAGACCGCTTAGGGTCGTGCGCCGCAGCAGTAAGAACAGCCGCGACACCACCTTGACACGATTGGGCCAAGGTGCCGCAACAGCAGACCTCTTGAAAAACCAATATTGCGAGCTGACTAGCAACTGAATGAACGAGTTCGTGAATCACCAGCTGATAATGCGCGCCACTCATCACACGGCTACTCGCTTTGAACTAAGAAGCGCTTTTGAATTCCCGCTAGCTTTGTCTTCTCTCATCTGCTCTCTTCCTCTCGTCTCGTCTATCTTTCTAGTTCTTATGTCCATCCTTCTCATGTCACAGACCGCTTTTATTCCACCTTCTACGGATCCTCCATCGTCCTTTGCCTTTCTCCGCCCGCCGTTTCTCGTCTTCCCTCCTCAAGTTTTTGTCTCGTGTCTCGGGACCTCCTGCCTTTTTTTCCTCCTACCTTCGTATTCTTGCGCTCTTTTTTGTCCGTCTCTTCCACTCATCCTCCGTCTTCTCTTCTTCCTACCCGTCTTCTTCCTCGCATTTGTCTCGTTCGTCCCACCTGCCTCCTCCTGCTTTCTCTTCTCTATATCTCGCGCCTCCTCCTTTTTCTGCGTGTATCCATCCTCCTCGCTCTCCTCTTTCTCTGGTCGCTCTTCTTACCCGTCTTCCTCCTCTTTTTTCTCCTGGTGTCTCCCTCCCCTTTTCTTTCCTCTTCGTTCTCGTTCTTCCTAACCCAAATCTCTCCTCTTTTTCTCGTTCTTCGGCTTCACCTTCTCCTCCATCGTTCTCTTTTTTCCTATCTCGTCTCTACCTCGCTCCTCCCTGCCTCCTCTTCTTCTTTCTATCGTCTCCTCCTCCTCCTCTGCCGCCCCCACCGTCCTGCTCGTCATAACACGCATTGACTGGCTATACGATCCGGTCGATCATGGTTGTCCTAGCAAGCACAGAGAAATCCGTTACATACAACAACTAGTCGCACCGCGGCTTGTTTACTATACATACGATGTGGGACTTTGATTCGGGCCTTTTACAGCGAGGATCGCACGTGTGTGCGTGGAATTCCGTGTGTGCGGTGCGTGTTGTCGCGTGTATTGTATCTATATTTCTCCACCCCATAAATAATGTGGAAGCGCTCGCAGGAGATAAGGCTATATAATAAAGGCTATATATATAAGATATGATATATCGGATATATATAGCTATATATATATATGATATATATCTATATGATATAGTAGATATATTAATTATATACGATATATAGATATAGATATAGATATATAGATATATTATAGATATAAGCTATATAATGGCTACTGCATGAAACAGCGCCATAACGATATAGTCTTACTAACTATTCTCGTCTAACTAGTATATTATTTCTATACTATAACGTAGTTAAATACTCAGCTATATGAGTTCTAGAGATAACTCGCCACCATGGGATATAATTATTATATTTACGTCTGGCCAAAAACTGACGCATAAACCCATTACTGAATGCGGGTGCATTTAGCTTATGGATTACAGCATTCGCTAAATGATCTTAAGATCCATGTGGTTTCTTGTTGTATGTTTGTGTGTGTGCATGTGTTGTGTTGTTTGTGTGTTTGTGTTGTGTTGTGTGTGTGTGTGTTGTGTTTGTGTTGTGTTGTGTTGTGTTGTGTTGTGTTGTGTTGTGTTGTGTTGTGTTGTGTTGTGTGGTTGGGTTTGTTGTGTGTGTGTTATGTTGTGTTGTTTGTGTTGTGTTGTGTGTGTGTGTGTGGTGTGTGTGCG
>NW_014578128.1:2202-4594 GCF_000485595.1 Priapulus caudatus
GTGTGTGTGTGTGTGTGTGTGTGTGTGTGTGTGTGTGTGTGTGTGTGTGTGTGTGTGCGTGCGTGCGTGCATGAGTGCGCGTGCGTATGCGTGTGCGTATGTATGCGCTTGCATGCGTGCGTGCGTGCGTGCGTGTGTGTATGTGTGTGTGGTAGACCCATCCACTCCCCCACCCCCCCGTCCGCTAGCACTGCGTGAGAGCGAGGCACTCCTCATTTCTCTTCCATTCTCATATTTCACGAGACTCACCACCCATTTCCCTGCTCTCCATGTTTATCTACGATGAATAGAGAGAGGATTTTAGCACGTTGGAGAGAGAGCATGAGTGCATGTGGCGGGTTGGATGGGTGAGGGGTGGGGGTTGGCGGCTGGATCGCAAAATAAAATACATATAACGAGAATAAAAGAACTGAAAGACTAAAGTAATCTTGAGCAATGAAATCATACATCACACACACATATATGTATGTATATATTTGTGTATATATATGTCATTATGTGTGTGTATATATGTATATATATATATATATATATATATACATGTATATATATATGAAAGTTTTTGTTGGCATATAAAGATTTGGTTTCGGTTGATATTTGGTATTTTGTTTGAATCCTGGTGTCGTGGATGTCGCGTCTCTAAAGCGTGGCTCTCTCGTTGCCTGTAGACCACGTGCTAGCCTAGGTATATATAGCAAGCATTCTGGGAGTTGTGGGTCAGACCGGAGTGTAGGGGGGCACCGCGAGCATGTGCGCGTGTGTGTGTGCTGGGTGCCTTACGCTGGGCTCCGGGGCGGGTGTGGGAGCGTGTGCATGCGAACACGTAAGCTGGGGGGGGGGGGGCGCCACCGGCCACGTGCATGCGCCGTCGTCGCCGCGCGATGAAAGCATGAAGCCTCCGCCGCGGAAATAACGCCGTTGTCATGGATACCGCTGTCACGTGATTGGAAATAACAGCGTCGCTACGGATACTGCCTCGCGTGGAAATAACACGGTTGCCATGGATACGATCCGGATGGAAATAGCGTTGCCGTGGATACCTGTCGTGTGGAATTAACACCGTTGCCATGGATACCTGTCGTGTGGGATTAACACCGTTGCCATGGATACCTGTCGTGGGGAATTAACACCGTTGCCATGGATACCTGTCGTGTGGAATTAACACCGTTGCCATGGATCTAACTAACAATCGCGTAACCAAATGACTAACCCGCATGACCAATCATGCTCGGCGACCGTTGCCGCGGCGACGCCCGCATCCGCACGCATCTTGCCGCATCTTGCGTGACCCCGGCGACCTCGCCTCGTCGTCGTCTGATGAACGTACGTAGTGAAGGTGGCGCCACCCGTCTCTCTCTCTCTCTCGACACATAGCGACACCTACTGGCGAACCGGCGGACGCTCCGTTGTTTACCGACGACGAGATGCGCGCGATCGCGGCCGTGCAGATCCACGCCGCCTCGTCCCGCCAGGGGGCGCCGCAGCACGAGCGCGTGACAGAGACGGGAGGTGTCGCCGCCCTGGAGGAGGAACCGATCATCCCGGAGCACGTGGAGCGGGCGCGGCCGGACATACGCGCGCTCCCGCGGGAAGAGCGCGACGCCATATTGCGCGAGCTCTGCGCCGACATGGAGTGCCCTCTGGCGGCGGTCACGGCGACCACGGCGATGGCCTCCCCAGGTAGACGCGTGACCCCCCCCCCCCGCCCATTGCTTGCTTCCTCCCACTCACTCTATTATTCTCTAGTTTTTCTTCTGCTTTAGTTTTGTCGAGCCGACGCTGGCGCCATCTGTTGGTGCCGATCGGATGTTTTCTTATGTTTCTTTGTTTCCTGTAAAGAAAACAAAGAAAATCTCTATGAAACCTCTCGGCTTAGTTTTTCATGTAGATCCTGTTTTTTACTCGGTTGTTTTCTTTCTTTACCTTTAAATGTTCAACATTTTCTTTCTCACTGATTGATCTCTGATTATTGATCTTCTTCTCCAGCTGCTCTTATGTTGATTAACTCAATTTAGTGATTAATTTTCTAATTAATAACCAAATTAATTTTTTCTTCTGTATATTAATTCAATTTCTTTATTAGTCTCAGTCTATCACACCTACGAAGCATAGCTTCTCCACCAACCTCTCGTTAGTTTCACCATAAACAACCACAACAAATAAACAATCAGGTAAACAAACGAACAAGCGAACGGTCGCCCCCGCGCGCGCGTACTGTGGCGCCACCATGCGGGGTAACCGTCGCTCTCCCCCGCAGCGCCGCCGCGAAAGATGGCGGACGAGGAGCCAATCGTGCGCGTGCGCGCCGAGGACCAGGCGAGCGGCCGCGCAGGGGGCGCCGCCGCAGTGATCGTCTGCTTCGAGCAGCGCGGCACCCTCGCGCAGCGGCCCG
>NW_014578128.1:5165-5715 GCF_000485595.1 Priapulus caudatus
TGTCGTGAGATCCACGCACAGACCCCGCACCCACGCCACGCGCGGCATGTGCAGGGGGGGGGGAGGGGACCCACCTCCTCTGTTAGGGAGGGGAGAGGAGAGGAGGGGACCCATCTCCCCTGTTAGGGAGGGGAGAGGAGGGGACCCATCTCCCCTGTTAGGGAGGGGAGAGGAGGGAGACACAGCGGCACGTCTGTCACGTGAGCGCGTATTGCAGGTGGCGCCACGGCGACGGCGGCCCAGCGGGCCACGCCGGAGAATCTCGCGGACGTTCCCTACGAGTCATCGTGGAGCGCACCGGAGGACTCCTCGCTCACCTCCTCCCTCGCCTCCTCCCTCACGCGCAGCGGCGAGGGAGCGAAGGTCGTCGCCACGGAGACGACGACGACGGCCGCGAGCGACACCCGCGAGAGGTCGGAGGTCACCGAGAGGTCAGAGGTCACACAAATATCGGAGGTCACTGAAAGGTCAGATGTCACACAAAGATCGGAGGTCACCGAAAGGTCAGATGTCACGCAAAGATCGGAGGTCACCGAAAGGTCAGATGTCG
>NW_014578128.1:5740-14058 GCF_000485595.1 Priapulus caudatus
ACCCCCACCCAACCCCTCGTAACCCCCTCTCGAGGTTTCGCCGCGAGCACCCGCACGCTTTCGGCGCCACCTGGTGTCAGCATGTCCGTTTGTTTGTTTGTCGCCCCACCGTAGCGCGGCAGTCGTTTGAGGACGTTGCCACGACGACGCGCACGGAGACGTACGTCGCAGACGACGGCAGCACCGTCACCCGCGTTGTCAAGACGACGAAGACGACTCGCACCGTCGTCGCAGGTAACCGCGGCAACGGCCGCCGCCGCCCGGATAGATGGCGCCACCCAGTATAGAGGGCGCCGGCGCGGATTTTTTATTCGCCGGTCGTCGATTTGTCTGACGTCGTTGATTTCTGAAGTCTCCCTTTAAATGTTTTTCGGTGTCACGTGTTTTTTGTATTTTTCCGTCGCTCCCACACCAACCGTGTGTTTTTTCGACGAGTGCTCTTTCACACTAAAGTGTCTTAAGTGTTAGCTTCTCCATAAACGTGTAATATTTTCTCAATTAGTATTTATTATTTAATGTAATCACTGTTAACCCACCCCTCCGCTCTCTCCCGTAAAAAAACTAATAGAGTAGTCGACGCCCCTTTGTTGTCGTCGCCCCCTGGTGGAGAAAAAACGGAATAAAATTGAAACGGAAAAAAAATCGAATCGCTGTCTCTGCGTCGTTCAACCCGTTGCTAACGACACGTGCTGCCATCTGTCAGGTGACGAGGACATGACAGAGGAGGAGGTCGCGGACAAGCTCGCGTCGTCGGATCAATGGCAGCAGAAGCAGGCTCGTCCAATCGGTGAGTAGGCGTGTGCCGTGTGCGTGCGTGTGCGTGTGCGTGTCCGTCGCGTGACACACTCTCTCTCTCTCGCTATATACAGCGTGTGTGCGCCATTTTTCTCCTCCGCCGCCGCCGCCGCCGCCATCGCTCTGCTCTGCTCGCGTCCAATCACATCGCGCCGTGCCCGACGACCAGCGCCACCTGGCGACACCGCGCAGGTTTTTCGCCGAGAACACGAGAACAGTCTTACAGCAGACGCCCCCACGCGATGCGCCCGGGAGACGTTCCGTTGTTTCGCCCCCGCGCGCTTCGCAGAAGTCAGCAATTTTCGTGATCATTGTTATCATCGTAGTCAATTACTAATTGTTATTACCATAATTATCATTATAATTAATTATCCGATGAAAAAGCAATAAAAGTCAAAACAATATGATTACAAAAAATTTATTATTAAATTTATGAAGTTAACTGAACAGTTGACAGAGGGCGCCGCTGTCTCCCGGGACGTTCGCCGGTGGTGCAAACACAACAGC
Organism: Priapulus caudatus; assembly: GCF_000485595.1. Lineage (NCBI taxonomy): Eukaryota > Metazoa > Priapulida > Priapulimorpha > Priapulimorphida > Priapulidae > Priapulus > Priapulus caudatus. The sequence continues at coordinate 7,043 of NW_014578128.1, forward strand.
GGTCACCGAAAAGTCAGAGGTCACGGAAAGGTCGCAGTTCCGCGAGACGAGCTTCGACGCGGAGAGGTCGTCGTCGTCCGGGGTCGCGACCTTGCACGCGGCCGAGGAGGTCACCGTCGCCGCCGCGCCGCCGCCGACCGACCGGCAGGGGGCGCCGCCGGCCACGTCGTCGTCGTCGGAGGAGGACGAGGGTTACGAGCGCGAGCAGAGCATGCTGTCGCTGCGAGACGCCGCTCACAGCGTGGCGCTGGTGTCGAGCGAGACGTCGCGCTGCCTCAACGTCGTCACGGCGAGCACCGTGCCCGTCATGGTGTCGCCCGGCCTGCCCGTCGCGCGCGAGTACGCGGACCCGCCGCCGCCGCTCGTCGCCCCCGGCAACGACGCCGCCGCCGCGGAGGACGGAGGAGGAGGAGGGAGGACGAAGCCCGAGGTGATGGCGAAGCTGCAGGAGGCGCTGTCGTCGCAGGCGGACGCCAGAGAGGAGGAGGAGGAGGCGGAGGAGAAGCCAAGAGAGGAGGAGGAGGAAAAAGAGATGAAGGAGAAGGCAGAAGAGGAGGAGAAGGAGGAGGAGCCAGAAGAGGAGGAGGAGGATGCGGTGATGACGTCGGACGAGGAGGAGGAGGAGAAGGAAGATGCGATGAAACCGCACGAGGAAGAGGAGGCTGCAGAGGAAGCTGCAAAGGAAGCTGCAGAAGTGAAGCCAGAAGATGCGGAGGCTGAGGAAGAGATGAGCAGCTCGGTGAAGGACCGCGTGCGCATGTTCGAGAGTTTCACCCAGGAGGAGGATGAGAAGGAGGCTGAGGAGGAGGAGGATGAGGATGAGGAGGATGAGAAGCCATGCAGTGATACGGAGGCTGAGGAGCGAGTCGTCGTTGTCGAGGAGACGTGTCGCCGTGCCGACGTCGCGATCGCCGAGGCCGGCCGGGAGATGGCGCCCTCTGACGAGGAACAGTCGGATGAAGAAGAAGAGGAGGCAGAGAAGGAAGCCATAAAGGAGGAGGTGGTGACGGCGGTGAGGGCGGCACCGGTCGCATGCCGCCCGCGCGGCGATTCCGACGACTCGGACGTCGTCAACGACATAGACGGGCGCGCCGACCCCGACTCAGGGCGTGACGAGGGCGACAACGGAGACTGGCGCCCATCTAGGCCGACGGAGATTTTCATCCGGAGTCCGAGCAGCGAAGGTATTGGTGGCGCCACCTGTGCACGGTGCTGCCCTCTGCACCGATGCTTCTGTACGCTTGTAGGAAACCCCGGAATCTGTGCGCGCGCATAGATGGCGCCACGCGTACCTGCTTCGTCGCTGCTGACGACAACTGTCTTTTCTCTTGTTGCTGATTTTTTTGTTTGTTTACGAGTCGTTTTGTTTTTTTCGGCGTTTTCGATATATTTTGCGTTGGAATGACGTTTTCTCGGCGCGCTTTCAACGGAAGCGCGCGCCTGCCATAGATGCTCTCTTGTCTTGTCTGCCGACCGAGCGAAGATGGCATATCCCATCATTCAGCGGCCGTCTCTCGCAGAATGGCTTCAGTTATCACGTGCGATGTTCTCTTGGTGCGACCGTGGCGCCCCCTATTCTCTCGTCGAAGTTTAACTGAGTTCAATCGATTCTTCGAATGCTCGTTCAATCGGATTTGCGCCATCTATAACCAAGAGAACATCGTTTCGGATACAACTAGCCATCCCACTACTAGTGTCAATGTCACCTTGTTAATACGCTCGCTGTATATTCATATATATCGCTATATTCATATACATCGCTGCTAGTTGTCAATTATCGATTTCTGATCGATCAGGGATTGATTAGCAATTGCGAACGATCAGTAAACAATCGAACAGTTATTGATTAGCAATTGCAAGCGATCAGTAAACAATCGAACAGTTATCGATTAGTGATCGATTGGTTATTGGTTATTGATACATTGATCGCGCGATGCGATGGCTGGGGGGAGGGGGAGGGGGTTGCATGGTCGATGTTAGGCGTTATCTTACGTTACTGCGTTTATCCGTTTATTCGTGATGCCACTGCTGTTTGTATATCGCCGTCATACAGCCGTGAATGCGGCGATGTCACCCTATATGTGATTGAATCGATTGATTATTGATTAATTATTGATTTATTATTGATTAATTATTGATGATTATTGATTGATTATCGTTGTAAGTGATGCTCGATTGGTGATTTAATTACTATAGGAATCGAATGTAAATTCATAACTTTTCGGTGTGATGATTTTGCGTCTGGTTGTGTATCATATCGTCGTAGTGTTATGTTTAATAGTTTAAATTGATTACTAGTATAGGAATCGAATGTCGAACTTCTTTGTAATGATAACTTCGATGTAATGAGTTATTGTGTGGTAGTGGTTGTAGCTCATCGTAGGCTGTTCGTGAATATATATATATATACACATATATATATACATGCTGCATCCATCATCCCGTATCATCCTAAAAGTGCAGCAGATAAATTAATTTTCGATAATGAATTTAATTAATAAACTCCGTCGATAATGAAGACCAAAAAAATATTCAAAAAATCACAATTGCGCCGATTGAGTTTCGAGAGCTTGTCTTAAAAAAAAACACTGAAAAAATGAACCGAAAACCACCGAAAAAAATCGCCGCCGCCGCCGCCGAATATAGATGGCGCTTTCGTGCGTGTCTGAGCACCAGGGTGCGTGCGTGTCGCAGGTCGCCGCAGCGCCGACAGCGTGCACACGGTGGAAGAGGAGGAGCTGGTGGCGGCGCAGGTGGAGAGGAAGCGACCTTCCCCGCGCGAGGGGAGAACGCCGCTCACGCCCGAGGAGAAGATTAACGCTCTCGTCAACGCCATAGAAAAGATGGACGCCGCCTTCCCAGCCGACGTGCACGTCGTCCGCGACGAAGGTAGCGCCCCCTCCTGGCGCGCGCGGGGGGTGTCGGTTGCCGGCGGGCGGCGGTGGCGCGCTCTGTGCTGCCGCCTCTTGTTTTGTTGTGGCTCGTCGGCGTTTTTTCGTCGGCGTTTCGGTTCTGTCTTTTTTTTTTCTCTCGCGCTCTCTCTATTTTGTTCTTTCTCTCTCTCTGAAGGTCACTTCCTCTATGTGAAGGTCAACATCTATCTTTGAAGGTCGTCTGCTGTCTCTGAAGGTCACCTTTCTCTCGCGTCACTTTACGTTTTTGGTTTTGTTTCGTCATATTTTTTTCTTTTCTTTGTTTTCTGCAGGAGTGGAAAAAACACGTTCCGTAGATTTTCTTGTTTATTCGTCTTCGGGCGCCGTGCTCTCTTGTTTTCGTGTATGACGTGTACGTGTAGGGGGCCACGTGACGGGCGGGCAGTGACGTCACGTGTCTAGGTGTGAGCATGCGTGTGTTCTTTCGTTCTTACGTACGTTGTTCTGTCGTTCTGTCGATCTGTCGTTCCGTGTGTTACTTTGTTTCTGGTGAGACATCTTGTGTTTTTGGAAGTTGTTTTTGGAGTTTTTTATCCATGACCTGTTGTCTCTCATTTTATCTCTCCCCAACCCTTATTTAATTAATTATTTTAAGTAATATCTAATTAGTGCTTAATAATTAACACGATTAATGCGTCTAACCCTACTTGCTTTATTAATCCAACCTAGCGATATTGTAATTATTAATTCATTATTGTAATTATCTACACCAGGTTAATTGAATAACGGATTCCAATAAATTATGTATGTTATATTAAGTTTAACAGCATATAGCATGCTGCAAGAAATAAGTGAATTATCCATTCGGAAAATTCAACGATCTACTTCTAAAATACGAGAACAATTATAATTATAACGATTTTAAAAATCATAACGAAAAAAAGAAAAACCTAACCAACCATAAAAATTCCTTCCGAAAAAAATTGAAGCGCGGCCGAAAACTCCGCGTTGCCGTGGTAACGGTCGTTGCGGTTTCCATAGAAAATGCTGCCCCGGCGATCGAGGAAGACTCTATTGTGCCCAGCAAGGCGGCAAACAAGCACAAGATAGTCACCGAGGAGATTGTGGTGCGTGCCGAGGGACAGGAACCAGCGATGGCGATGCCTGAACACACGGGCATAGAGGACAGTATGATCATAGACGAAGCACACCCAGAGAAAGGTGAGGGAGAGGGGGAGGAGGAGGGAGGGGGGAGGGGAAGAACCAGCGATGGCGGTGCCCGAACACACGGGCATAGAGGACAGTCTGGTCATAGACGAAGCACACCCAGAGAAAGGTGAGGGAGAGGGGGAGAGGGGGCCATACTAACTGGCCGATGCTAGCTGGTGCTGCCATCTACTGGCCGATGCTGCATAGCTGGTGCTGCCATCTAGACTGCTATGGCTAGCTTGGTGCTTGGCCATCTACCTGTCGGCAAGAATGTGTACCACTGCGGATGCTGCTGCCATCTACTAGCCGAACGCAGAGCCGGTGCATGCCCCACCCTCGTACTCTGTGTGCGGGATCTATAACCGCTGACATCACCCTTTGACGGCTGTTGACAACGAAACTGCTCTGCCTGGCTGGGTGACGACGATGACGATGATGATGATGATCACGATGAAACGTATCGCTTCGCGACCCATTCCTCCGGCGTCAGATACGAACTTGAGACGTCGCTCCATTCCGGCCGTGCCACGGTTACGCTCTCCTCCGCGCGCTGAGTTCTTCTCGTTGTCGGTGATGACGGCTCTGGTTGTCGTGGCAACGGTCTCGGTTGGGCCAGGGCGAGCACTCTCAGATTTTCCATGGAGACATTTGTTGGTTGCCGTGGCGACGGCGCACCGGTCATGTTTTGGACGCAGCGCGACGTCGCGCAGACGACGGAAGCGCCGCGGAATCGTCTCGCCGCGACAGAAACCGGAACGGCGTGCCGTCGACGTTTTCCGACCTCGAAATCGCGGGTGGAATCGAACTCGGCGGCGGTGACACCGGGACTGCTCCGTCCTCGTCCTCCGCTCACGCGCGGGACTTCTCCGCGGACTCGGGATCCGGTGGTCCGGAGATCTGAACTGCGGATCGGACCGGCGACTCCGCGGGAACTGCTCGTCCGCTCCCGCCGCTCCGGGACTTCCTGCCGGATCTCGAATCGCGGGTCGCGAATCAGGATCTCAGGCGGCGCGCGTTCCGGACCTGTTTCCGACTGCCTCCGGAGGCTGGAACTGCCGCCCGCGCGCTATCCCGGACGATGGCTCGACCACACCTGCGCGACGAGACGGGGATTGCAACCTGGTCGAACGACTTCCGGAGTGGGGCTCCTCCGCAGGGGGGCTCGGCGCCGGGCGGACGGGACGGAGGAGGGAGGTCGGGCGGCAAGCAGTAGTGGCAGGACGGACAGGAGAGAGAGAGAGGCGTGGCAGGGGAGGGGGAGGGGGCAGCGGCCAGGAGTAGCGGTGGTAGAGGAGTGTCGGCGGCAGGGGGAGCAGGGGAAGGAAGGTAGAAGGGGGCGGTCAACTGTGACTGGGTTAGGAGAAGACTTCAGCCGCGAGGAGAGACAGCGGGCGTGTCCCCCGTTCCCAGGTAGAGGAGCGCGTCGGCATTGCGGTCGGAAGGACCGAGCGTTCCGGGACCGAGCGTCGTGTACGTGGGACTGAGCGGGCTGACACAACACGCACACCCAAAGCCTCGCACCCGCAGTGGGACTGACGCCACTACGCACACACGCGTGGGACTGACAGTACCGCTCAGGATCGACGTGCGGCGCGCGCCGACGGTGCGCCGCGGGACTCAGCGGTCCCCTGGCGGCGCCGAACACGGAGGCTTCATACGCCACCGTGGCGCGCCGCCGACGGGGGGCTCAGCGCCCTCCTGGTGTCCTCCGCCCGACGGTCCGATCGCTGAGGAGGCCGCCCGCCGCGACGGCGCGCGGCGGCGGGTTGTACGGCTCCCGGTGGCACCGCGAGCTCCCACTCGCGGGGCGGCGTAGCGGCCCGACCGTAGCGCCGCCAGCGGCGTCCGCCGCGTTGTCAGCTCGTCGACGACCCGTGCGTCAGGCTCCTGCGCGGGAAAAAAATGAGAGATTCGCGTCGTCGCGTCGCGGCGGCCAGCCGTACGGACGGCGGCGCCCCTCAGACGCGCCGCCGGACTTGCGCTTCGTGCGGCGCGTGACGCGGCGCTCCCCTGCTCACAGCGCAGGCGGCCCGTCTCGCAACGAACCGTCTGCCGGTCCACCGCCGTACACGACACGACGCCACACAGCGTCCCGCTGCGGCATACGGAACGAGACGACGCGGGTGACGTCCGCCGTGCCGACGAGACCCCTTCCCCCCGTCGGTCGTCCGCAGCGGCAAGTCCGCAAGCCGGCGGGCGTCGAGATCTCTAGAGCTGCAGAGCGTCCCTCCACCCGTGTTACGGAAAAGCTGTTAGGAGGCCCGATCCTACGGGCGGCCTGGCGCCAGATCTAGGTTTCCCAACTGGTCGGCGCCATCTAAAAAGCTGGGTTTAGAAACTCATTCGGACAACACTGTGTAACAGCTAGACGTTAGGACGCTCGCGCGTGCGTCCGCGCCAACACACTATATAATATATAGTATATATATATATAACTATATATTATTTACATACACATTACAATATATACATTGTGAGACAGAAAGAGACGAGAGAGAGAAGAGAGGGAGAGAGAGGAAGAGAGAGAAACAGGAAGAGAAAATGAGAGTGCGCGCGCGAGAGAGAAAACTGAGGTCGCGAAGGAGAGGACGGGAAGATAACATAAATAGATCGATAGATAGAAAGACCGATAGAATGAATAAGGCAAGAGAGAAGAAAAAAGAAAGAAAGATAAGATATGGATAGAGATATAGATAGATACGATCAGATAAGACTAGATAGATAGGAATATAATAGAGAGAGAGATAAGATAGGATAGAATAGATAGATAATTAGATAGATAGATAGATAGAGTAGTAATACGATAGATTAAATAGATAGATAGTGATAGATACGAAATAGATACAGAATAGATAATAGATAGATAGATAGATAGAATGATAGAGTAGATAGATAGATAATTTATAAATACGATATAGATAGATCACACACCAG
>NW_014578128.1:14083-21434 GCF_000485595.1 Priapulus caudatus
GATATTAGCAGACCAGACGGAAGCGACCAGAAGAGAATAAAATGAAGAGGTTGGTAAAAACCTTTGAAGGTCATTTAGAAACCTGAGAGTTTGTTAGAACGTGCAGAGTAGGTCAGTTCCAAGCGCCGAGAGAGAGAAGGAGGAGAGACAGACAGAGCAGAGAGGGGAGAGAAAGAGAGAGAGAGAGAGAGAGCATGAGAGAAGAGAGAGGAGAGACGAGAGAGAGAGGGGGGGGGAGAGAGCAGAGAGAGAGAGGGCAGAGAGAGAGAGAGAGAGAGAGAGAGAGAAGAGACAGACAGGACCAGAGAGGGGTGAGAAGACAGACAGACAGAGAGGGGGGAGAGAAGAGGAGAGAAGGAGAGAGTGGGAGAGAGAGACAGACAGACAAACACACACACACACACACACACACACACAGAGAAACAGAGCGAGAGTCTGTCAGCTAGACTGAGCTAGCTACAGGTGGCGCCACTAAGGTCCAGCCACAGCTAGGTGGCGTCACTGTTGCAAGAGTTACCAACACCAAGTATCGTCGCTAGAATGCCTATGTCTAATCTTCGCTATGATGTTAATTCTAACCCTAACGCTAACCTAACCCTATAACACCTAATCATAATACTATCCTTCACCAGTAGATGGCAGCACTACAGAAACTCAGAAAGAAGCAGCAGGAGTGTTGACATCAACTTTATTGTTATTATTATTGATACGTATTATTATTATATAGCAGAAAGAGCGTAAGCATCAGCTAAATAAACGCGCGTTACTATAACAACAGCGATTAAATAACAACGGCAATAACAACAACAACGATTCACACAATAACAGTTCGTTCGTCTGCGATTCGTCGCACGATGGTTCCCACGAACCCGAGACCGGCGGAGAAATGCACGTAGTGTCGATTTTCAAGATGGCCACCCCCAGTTACAGCCAATAACGTTACCCCCTCCTCCCCCCGCTCCGCTTCACCCTCCCCCACCCTGCTTGCCCCTTCACCTCCGACCCCCCCCCGTATGTCTGCGCGGCGACGTTCGCTTGCGATCTCCGAAGCGAGCGTTAACACCATCAGGCGATTGCGCCGTTTTTTTTATCGTGTCTGCGTCGAATTATCGAGCGAATTCTGCCACCAGGTGGCGTTCAGGTGCGAGCGATTTATTCGTCTTGTTTTTAGGCGAAAGATTTGCGAGGTAGGCAGAAGAGAGTCGAAGTTTGCGCAAGCCACCACCAGAGGGCACCATCAGGCACGCGGTTGCACAAGCAGTGTGATGGTGGACAGCCGAGTGTGTGGATAGATTGTACGGCTGTGTTAGTTAGTCTATATATTATGTATATTAGATTAGTAAACTATACACATTAGACAATATATCTGTAAAATATATCACAACACTAAACACTATTATTACGGGATTAATAATAGTAGTGATATATAAATATATAATATATATATATATATATATATATATACTATATCATATGATATATATATACAGTCACATGAATGTTATACAAACATTAGTAGTTAGTAGTATGGCGACATACTACAGAACACATACTAGCGCAGAAGAAGTGTATCGTTATCAACTATATTACAAGAATGTTTAGGTGGTATCAAACAGAGATTCCAGGTCGTTCAGTGACTTAGCGTGTGTGGTGCGTGTGTGTGTGCTGTATGTGGTCGTGTGGCGCGGCGCCGTGGCGTGCGTGTGTGTGTGGGTGGTTTGTTTGAGGTGTGTAGCTGTGAGTGTGTGTGATGAGTGCGTGTCGTTTGCATGCGTGTGTGTTATGCGTGGTTGTGTTTGCATCATGCGTACATGGGAGTGTGTATGTGTAGGTGTGCGATGTGTGTGAGTACGCCTGTGTGCCCAGTGTTTAAGGTGTGGATGTGGCGTTTAGTAATCTAACACGCACGTCTCCGGCCACGACGCTACAATACAACCTGGGCTTGGTTACTCTCCCTTTTGACACATGCGTTTAGAAATCGAGAAAATCGATCGCCAACTAGTAATTCTGCCGCGCGTGAGATTCGGCAACTCCAGATGGTGCGCCACTCCAGATGGCTGCCACTCAAGATTTGCCATTAGCCAGATGGCTGCCACCAATGAAGATGGCTGACTCCAAGATGGGCGCCATCCAGATTTGGTGCGTTGAAGCCAACATGGCTGGCGCACCTATATGGCTGCGCTGTCAAGATCGGCGCCCACGCCCGAGCGCGAGAGAGGACTATAATATATACGTATTAGCAAAGGAGGCTGGCTATAGCTAGAAGTCGAAACGAAAAAGCAATGCGAAAATCATCTGCAACTATAAGACGGCTGCGTCACGATGAGTGGGCGGTTTCCGTGGACGACGAAGAGATGATGTGCTTATAAAACGAAACGGAGAGTTTCATCACAAGCTATAAACCGGCAAGTAAAAGAGAGCAATATGAAAAAGAGAGAGAGCAGAAAGATAGCAAGGAGAGAGGGAGAGAGAGAGAAGAGAGAGATGACGAAGAGAAAGAGAGAGAGAGAGACAGCGACGAGGAGAGAGCGAGAGAGAGAGAGAGAGAAAGTTTGAGAGAGAGAGAAGGAGAAGCGAGAGAGAAGACAGAGAGGAACGAGAGAAAAAGAAGAGGAGCAACATGCGAGGCCACAGTAATCATCATGTGTGTGGCTGTGTTGGTGTGTGCTGTGTTGTGTGTGCTGTGTGATTGTGTTGTGTGTGTGTGTCGCGTGTGGCGTGGTGTGTTGTGTTCAGTGTGTGTGTGTGTGTGTGAGAGTGTGTGATGTGCGTGTTGTGGTGTGCGCTGGTGTTATGTGTGTGTGTGTCGTGTGTGTGTGTGAGTGTGTGTGTGTTGTGGTGTGTGTGTTGTCTTGCGTTTGTTGACTGTGTGTGTGTGTGTGTGTGTGTGATGTGCCTGTGAGTGTTGCTGTTAGGTGTAGCGTGTGTGTGTGTGTGTGTGTTGGTGTGGAGTGTGTGTGTGCAGTTGTGTGCGCTGTGCTCCTGCATGTGTGTGAGAGAGGGAAGTGTGTGTGGTGTAGTGTGCTGTGTGTGTGTGTGATGGTTGTGTGAGTGTGTGTGTTGTGTGTGTGTGGTGTGTGTGTGTAGTGTGTGTGTGTGCGTTGTGAGTGTGATGTGTGTGTGTGCTGTGTGGTTGTAGTGTCGTGTGTTGTGGATCGCTGTGTTTTGCCCACCACCGCGAACGTCCCGGGAGACAGCGGCGCCCTCTGTCTCAATTGTTCCAGTAACTTCATAAGATTTATAAGTAATTTTTTTGTAATCACTATTTGCTTTAGACTTTTTATTGCTTTTCATCAGATAATTAAATTATAATGATAGATTATCAGTAATAACAATTAGTATTAGTCACTGCATGTAACAATGATCACGAAAGATTGCTTGACTTCTGCGAACGCGCGGGGCCGAAACAACGGAAACGTCTCCGGGCGCATCGCGTGGGGCGTCTGCTGTAAGGACTGTTTCTGTGTCTTTCTCGCGGAAAACTGCGCCGGTTTCGCCAGGTGGCGTGGTCGATCGGGGCACGGCCGATGTGATTGGGCGTGAGCGAGCAGAGCGATGCGCGCGGCAGCGGCGGCTGAGAAAAATTGGGCCACACGGCTTTATATAGCGAGAAGAGAGTGTGTCACGCGCCGGGCGGGGGAGGGCGGCGGGCCGGCACGACCCGCACACGCACGCACACGGCACACGCCTACTCACGATGGACTGAGCCTGCTTCTGCTCCATTGAGATCCGACGCGCGAGCTTGATCGCGACTCCTCCTCTGTCATGTCTCGTCACCTGACAGATGGCAGCACGTGTCGTTAGCAATCGGGGTTGAACGACGCAGAGACAGCGATTCGACTTTTATTTCAACGTTTCAAGTTTTAATTCCGTTTTTTCTTCCAGCCAGGGGACGACAAATCCAAGGGGCGTGACTACTCTATTAGTTTTTTTACGGGAGAGAGGCGGGAGGGGTGGGAGCGGTTAACAGTGGTTACATTAATTAATAATTACTATTGCAGGAAAATATTACACGTTTATGGAGAAGCTAACACTTGACACTTTTAGTGTGAAAGAGCACTCGTCGAAAACACACGGAAAAATCAGGACGACCGGCGAATTAAAAAATCGCGCTGTGCGCCCTTATACTGCGTGGCGCCATCTATCGGGCGGCGCGCGGCCGTTGCCGCGTTACCTGCGACGACGGTGCGAGTCGTCTTCGTCGTCTTGACAACGGCGGTGCGCGTGCTGCCGTCGTCTGCGACACGTACGTCTCTTCGCGCGTCGTCGTCGGCACGTCCTCAACGAACTTGCCCGCTTACGGTGGGGCGACAAAACAAACAAACGACTATGCTGACACCAGCGTTGGAGCCGAAAGCGTGCGCGGTGCTCGCGGCGGAACCTCGAACGGCCGCTGCGTGGGTTACGAGGGGTTGGGTGGGGCGTGGGGAGGGGAGGGGGGGGGCCCTCGGTGTTTTAGGGGAGAAGGGGTAGAAGACGAAACTGCTATGTGCGAGTACATATTTTCTAGCAGACATCACAGGGGGACAGAACGGAAGTTTCTACTGGGTTTCCACTTCCTTCCACCACTCGTCTTCCTGTTCCGTATCCCCGGGGCAACATTCCAGAGACAGGAAGAACTTACTGGCAGGGGTCAACGGAAGTCAAGGACGATTGGTCGTTTTTTTCGGAGGAGAATTTTTTGGAGGAGAATTTCGGAATTAATTTAAAAGAAGCGAGGCTAGAAGGCGTAAGTGAAGCAAGCGTTCACTTGTTACTGATTACGCGGCGGTTGGCGAGCGAAGGTTAGCAACTTAGCCGGTTGGCCCACTAGGTGGCGTTGGTAGTCGCTGTGCCACACACGAGCTTGTATGGTTCTGTGCGTGTAGCTGTGCCTGCATGCGTGCCGTGCGTGCCTGTATGATGCGTGCGCTCGCGGTGCGTGCGTGCGTGCCGTACGTGTTCTGCTGCACGTTGTGAGCGTCTGCCGAATCTGTGCTGCGCGACGCTCGACTGTCGTGCACGGCGCTGTGCTGTGCGTTGCTGGGCGCTGTGCGTGCCTGGTGAGGTGAGTGAATGTGTGATCAAGAGGACTCTCTTTAATTGTTACTACAACATTTCAAATCAACTTCTCTCCTACTTCTAATATTATTAACTACGAAACAATAGCTTTGGCCCGCAGCCAAAAAGAAACTAAGCGAATTTTTTTTATCAAACACGAGGTTAAGTTATATCTATAGTCATATAATATATACATATATATCATTATCAATATATAGTATATATTATACACACACACCACATATATTATTATTGTGTAGCAATAAATATATATATATTGGTAACAATATATGTAGCTTGCATTATAATCTAACGCATCGTTGCCAACACGAGTGTGAGTAACACCAGAGGAGCGCCCGGACGCGACAGGAGGCCTCCGCGAGCGTGATATCGTGACGGATGCGGGCTGCGGCAGGTAGAGAGGGAGGGGGGAGGGTTCCATCCCTTACCTAGTTGCCCTCATCTCCTCTGCTGGCTGGGGGGGGTCTGCCTGCCTCTGTACCCTGCATGCCTGCGGACACACGCGCCGCGAGGAAAGAATAATTAATATTAATTAGAACAAATGACGGGTCAAATATATATCGCCAACTATATATAAGAACACCAGAATCCAAAGTATCCAGAAGATTTATAGCAGATACGCCCCCTGCAATATTAATATTTCTTAACGTTCCATAATTATTATAAATTAGGCGTTTTCGTGCTAATGTGAGGTAAAATTATAATGTGAAACTATGTGTGTATTTGTGGGCGCCTGCGTGCGTGTGCAATTGTGCGTGCGTGTGCAATTGTGCGTGCGTATGCAATTGTGCGTGCGTATGCAATTGTGCGTGCCGTATGCAATTGTGGTGCGTGTGATTGCGTGCGTTCGTGTGCGCCGTGTGTTATGTGTGAGTGCAGTTCCATTAAACCAAGTATATTCACTTGAACTCCATGGACCTTTGTAATCTCCTCTCCCTCCCTCTTCTCCCTCCCCCTTCCGCCTCTCCTCGCTCTCCCTCGCCCTCTCTCCCCCTCTTCCCTCACCTTTCTCTGGGCGTGTGCTTCGTCTATGGATCATACTGGCCTCTATGCCGTTGTGTTCAGGGCCACCGCCATAGTGGTTCCTCCCTCCTTCCTTCGTCCCCTCTCCCTCCCTCGCCCCCTCCTCCCCCTCTACGCCTTCACCTTTCTTCTGGGTGTGGCTTCGTCTTATTAATGTACATACTGTCCTCTATGCCGGATGTGTTCAGGCACCGCATAGCTGGTTCGCTCCCTCCCTTCCATCTCCCCTCTCCCTCTCCTCTCGCCCTCCTCCCCTCTCCCTACCTTTCTGTGGTGTGCTTCGTCCTATGATCATACTGCGTCCTCTTGCCGTGTGTTCAGCATCGCATCGCTGAGCTCCTCCCTCCCCCTCTCCCTGCTCCTCCCCTCTCTCCTCCCTCTCCCTCCCCTCTCCCTCCCGTTTCTAGCTGGGTGTGCTTTCGTCTATGATCTACTATGTTCTATGCCCGTGTGTTCAGGCTCACGCCATAGCTGGTCTCCCTCCCCTTCCCTTCTCGTGGCAGCACCGGCTACCCCTAGCCAAAAGGTGGCAGCACCAGTTAGCACCAGACGCGTAGATGGCAGCACCGGCTACCCCTAGCCAAAAGGTGGCAGCACCAGTTAGCACCAGCCAGTAGATGGCAGCACCAGCTAGCCCTAGCCAATAGGTGGCAGCAGTAGCTAGCATCAGCCAGTAGATGGCAGCATCGGTTAGCGTCGGTGCAGGGAACGTTCCCCAGGCGACAGGAAGAGATTCCGGACGGCTTCTATTGCACTAGCAACCCTACAGGATAGTTTCCTGACAGGATAGATTCCTGACAGGATAGATCTCTCCCTCTGCGATCCTGCATGGGGAGTCATCCTGGTCCCCCCCCTCGCGTCGTCCAGCCATCGCTCTCGATAGCCGGCGCAGTGACACCTAGCAGCCATCGCTCCCGATAGCCGATGTTATTGTGATGTTATTTTGAGTCATTCATGTCTGCAAGCTTTGTTTGTTCGAAGCCACGCGTGTGGACTCTCTCGGTTCATTGTTTCATTAGTGGACCGACCACTGGTCAAGATCGCATGCTCTTGTCTTCAGAGCTTTGTGGGTCATGACTTTGTGTATCATGACCTTGTGTATCTGAGCTTTGTGGGTCATGACCTTGTGTATCATGACCTTGTGTGTCATGACTTTGTGTGTCATGACCTTGTGAAGTCATGACCTTGTAAAGTCATGACCTTGTGTGTCATGACCTTGTGAAGTCATGACCTTGTGTGTCATGACCTTGTGAAGTCATGACCTTGT